>NC_135347.1:30630336-30747809 GCF_023851605.1 Tamandua tetradactyla | reverse complement strand
CCTTGCACGTGAGGCTCAGGATTTCAGGGGAAGGGTATGTGCTGAGCCGACCCTTATGCACATCTCATGTGCCCCAGAAGAGCCAGAGGAGGTCTGTTAGAGTGACCCTCTTCTGCAATCTTGCATTGCACACAGCGGTGCCCATCTGGTGGACCCAGATGCACGTACTCTGGTAACATGCAGCCCCCGTGGGGGAGTGTGAGGAATGTGGGCAGGCGATGACTGTTATAGCCTAGGGGAAGCAGGGAGACTAGTCCTCCACTGTCCCCGGCCCGAGGGTGATCAGTCCTCAGGCGAGGCTAAGCCTGCGAGCCAAACCTGGGCTTGTCTGCGTTCCTCACAGAACAGTCCGGACGATTAGGCTGAACATAACAGCAGCCAAAACTTGGGCCTCAGCTCGAGACTGGCGACAGAGAGTGTGCAGCCTAGAAATGAGAAATGTTGAGGACAATAATGAGAATTCCATTGGAAAGGTAGGGCTGTTAGTTGCGAGGGTGAGCAACGCTAGCCAACCATACTTGCGCTTGCTGCCGTTGTCTGCATAGAGAAAGGGTTTTGAAGTTTTAGAGTTGCTAGAGCAAGAAGTTTTTAGTTATGCGGTGAAGATCCAGTCTCGCAAGTTGACGGGGCATGGAATGGTTAACCGGGACAGGAGTAACACAGATTTTAGTGAAGGGGTACCGCCCATCGCAAACAGAGGAGGCAAGTTAAAAGGGGCTTCTACATTTAGAGCAATTAAGTCTATATGCTGTTGTAAATTGAACACAGCGCTATGCATTAGATGGTTGATATTTTCTTGCGTCTCCAGAGCTTGAGAGGTCGTTTGGGTCACGTTGAGGAGGGTCTCCGCAGTGACAGAGGTTTGAGTGAGGGCCACGGCGGCAACAGTACTGGCTGCTATAGCGGCGACAATGGTGGTGGCGATGGGGCTACGTGTTGCGCTGGGCAAGTTGTCCGCATCTCGAGGGTAAGGGAGCTGGGGGGCCATCCAATGGTGGCGTTGACTGGGATCCAGAGTAACCTGGGCCGCAAGACTATAAGGCATAAGGGTAAGAAATGTTCCAATAGTTAGCCAGTACGCAACTGTTAGAGGGGGAGGTTCAGGGCGCAGAAAGAAAAAGAAGGGGGGTTTTAGGCAGGGAGAAATTGTTGTCCAGTGTTGTCCTCTGGAGGAAGACGGCAGGAATCACTGTCCCCTCAACGCAGTAATTGTGGTATCAGCAAGCCAGGGCAGGGCTGTGTTACTGGATTCTAGAAACAAGGCTTAAAAGGAGAACTTATTCCATACAATCAGGGGGCTCAAACGAGCTCCCCTTTCAAATGCATGTAATGAATGTGAGCGATCTCCCTATCCACTCTGTGTATCTGCTGCTTCATAAATTCTATTACTCTGGATAAAATGCATGGCCCAAAGGTTAATACCAACAAAAGCACCAGCAAAGGCCCTGCTATAGTAGAGATTAAGGTGGTCAGCCATGGCGACTGGGCAAACAAATTTTCAAACCAGCCTTGGTGTTCTCTTAATCTTTTTCCCTGGCTTCTAATCTCTCTCCCAATTTCCTCATGGAATCTCTGACTACCCCTGTGTGATCTGCATAAAAACAGCATTCTTCCTTTAAGGCTGCACAGAGCCCTCCTTCCTTTAAAAACAACAAGTCAAGGCCCCTTCTATTTTGAAGCACAACTTCTGACAGGGATGTTAAAGATTTTCCAGAGCCTCCATGGCTTGCTTTATAGACGCTAGGTCCTCATTGACAGCAGACTCTAAAAGAGCCATCTGTTGATTCCCCTGAACTATGGCTGCAGTGCCTGTGCCCACTCCGGCCATCACTCCGGCAGCTAACAGTATTGCCAAGGTTACAGAGACCACTGCTCTTTTGTGTCGGTGCTTCATTTCCATGGCTTCCTCAAAATCATCGGCAGGCTGGTAGATAACTCTCGGCAAAACCTGTACTAGGATGCAAAACTGTGAGTTGTTGAAAACACTAGTACTGACACAGGGTGTTAGACCCGTGCTACATGCCCATTTAAGTCCTGGCGAAGGAATTAGGTAGTGTTTCCTGAGGAATTGAACTCATTGGATGCATTTCTACTACAAAGCCCCTGGAAATCTGCCGGTGGCGTGCCAATGCAAGTGCCCTACCCGATACTTCAGGGAGGGTAAGTCCTAGGCCACTATGCCAATCACAAGAATCTGAGGACTTGCTAACATTAAAGGTGCCATTGACAGCGATCCCCTCATAATATGGAGGACTAGACTGCAAGCATAACCAACATTCTTTAGTAAATTTGGATTGGTGTTATTTAATGCTTCATAACTTCCCAGAATTAAGTTAAACATTTTGTTGTCTAAGGGGGTTCTGGTACCAGAGGGAGGAGAAGCACTAGAACTCAAGGATAAAGTAGAGATATGGGATGCCACGGTAGGCTGGGCTGGTAGCAGTGGTTTGTCTGGTAGGTATGGAAGGAGGCTGATATTTGGGTTTTACTGCCAAATTTGGTCCTACTGCTCTGGTGATTTGTTCAACAACCAAACGTATTTTAAATACTGTTCCGGGGTCATAAGCCGATGAATGATAGACTCGAAGTCCCCAAGTTTTCCCTTTAGCCAATCGGTGGGAGACTTTCGGGCATGGGCGGTGAAAGAGATGTTAAAGGGTTACATGTGAAGTTAAGAAGCATGGCCCACTGCCCCCCCATAGGTACTGATCACTACCATAAGACCAAACTTCTTGTGCAGTGGAAGAAGGACGTTGTGTTGTAGGTTTTCTTTTTACAGTAATAGAATCCCAGGATGAGGAAGGGGACCAGTAAGCATCACCCGTGGTCTCGCATCCCCATTTAGCACAATAGTAATATTGGTGTTGGCCACAACAATACGCCGTTTCCCTGTCCCGGCCGTCCCTGGGACAAACATAAAAGGCAGTTTTTATCAGGGCAGCCCATTCCCGTGGAGTTCTGCACCCAGGATGGTAAGGCTCGCATGGGCATGAAGTCTGCATACAGACTGGTGCTCCGGGATTATTGGGGTCAACGGCGGGGATGTCAAAGTCATCTGCTTCTGCAATTAACTGACATAAGTCGACTTCGAGGAGGGCCACCACTGTCCCATGGGATGTCTACTGTCAGTTTGGTAGCCACGATATCACCATTGGAATTCAGAACTTGCCAGGTTTGTTTCACTGGTTGGTGGGGGTTAGAAGGTTTGGCACCTACTAAAACTCTATCAAGATGAAATCCCAACAGAATACAGCCCAGCAGCTGGAGTCCAGTCATCCTGACTGCCTGCATCACTTTGTCCCGCACGTGGTGTTCCATGTACCCGAATGCTCCTGCAAAACATAAAACAAAATTTTCTCAGGGCGCAAAACCCTGGAGGCTGATTTTAACATTTCCCAGCTTCTTGGGGACTTTCTTTTGGCTCAAGGTCATGGACAGGCCTGACACATCGCTCCGGCACCCATACTGGTTTTTCGGCGCCGGTTGGGTAGATGCACACGGCGCCTCTAACCCTGGCCAATATTGGAGCCACCATGGCTTCAACTGATGCAGGAATGGAAAAATGCCGCTGTGCGGCACTGTATCCTTTGTTGTCCAAAAACAAAAAAAAATTTTAAATGAAAGAGTAATGCCTGTGGTTCTAGGCACTCTTGGTATACCTCACCCTCTTTTGTTTTTTGCAAATAGGTTTTGAGGTGGCGATGTGCTCTCTCAACAATCGCTTGCCCTTGAGGGTTATAAGGGATACCTGTGCTGTGTTTGATATCCCATACTTTACAAAATTTAGAAAATTGGTTGCTAGTGTAAGCAGGGTCATTAAGGTGGCCATGATCATGCCTGAGTATGTAGATAGTGCCTAGCTCCCAGGTTATTAATATGAGTATCATTCATTTGCCAGATATTGTTAGCTCTAAGGCCTCTGGGATTTATTCCTAAGGACGGAGCGTGGGATATAAAGAACGCAAGTAGGGCACACGGAAACAATGGACAATGCTTCAACTTTTGATCAGCGAGTTTGGAGTCTAAGTGTCTGAGCATTAAGGAGGAATTTCTTATGTAGCTGCAGCTGTTAACTGCCGTTTGCTTACTAAATTAGAATCTCCTTGTAAAATATCAAACAAGTTTTGTAATATATAATTAGGAATCCCCAAAGTGGCAGGTAGCAAAAAATGAATGTAGAGTGCCAATAGTGACATGCCCCATAGCAAATGACCAGATTTTTTTTTAATTGAATTCATTGGATTGATTTATAAGGAATGCAGGAATGTGGGTTCTTTATAATTGGTTGTACATTTTTGCTAATTTTAAATTTATTACATGCAGTTTTTATGGTATTTTCTCACACTAGCAGCCAAATTTCGTTTTGCTTACATGACGGGGCCCAGTTGGGTCCTCTGGGAACTGGCTAGGGACCAAGAGGAGCTTCCTGGGACCTAGATATTTGTATTAAAGTACACCTCCTTCTGGGGGGATAGCCAGTCCTCCCAGCTAGAGTGTACATTTTTAACTTTTTTACCAAGGTCATGTGATAGCAATATCAGTTGCATATAATGGCAACATTAGGTGAACAAAAAGACTCCACAAGTGGGGAGAGGCAACTGAATCCAAAACCCATTCGGGGCAGCGGTATAGACCGCTGGGTCGAAGTACCAACCGATCCCTAGGAAAGACTCGAGAGGGATGCCGAGGCCCGGGGGCCCTCCTGGGTAATCTATCTGTCGAGCAGCCTGCTCGGCCTCTGAGTTGAAGTGTGCCTTCCAATCAACATACTGGCCTGGGGTGAGAATAGCTCTGGCTAGAGTTGTCCAATCGTGAGGTGTATTAAGCTGCGTGGACATTTCCTCTAGCAGGTGGGTCGCGTATGGACTCGCAAATCCGTCTTCCTTGACCGCTTTGCGCAGTTGCTTGATTGTCTCGGCATTGTGAGGATACCAAGCAAGTGGGCGCTGCTGCATTGGCTAGAGATTCATAGGGAAACATCCAACCATGGGTGGCGGGAGGGGCCGCTGGGGCTCCATAGGACATGCCGCTGCAGCGGACTGAACAGGTGGGCTACCAGGCCAGACTGGGCTGGCGGCCATGGCCCTGGACTCACAAAATAGTGGACGGGTCTCACAAAATGGCGGATTAGGTTCCTCCCCCTTAGAAAATGGGAGAGGAGGGGCATAAGATGGTGGACCAGGCTCCTCCCCTGTGAGAGGAGGGGCCGAGGAAGTGTTGTTCCGCTTTTTTAACTCCGGAGGAGGCGGAAGTGGGTTGGGAGGGAGTGAGTTACAAGATGGCTCCTGGCCACTCCCTTTCGGGAGGGCGGGGTAGAGGTTCTTCCTGTTGCTTTGTTCTTTACTCGAGGAAGAAGCTGGAAGGCCGCCATTTGTATCCCTCGGAGGGTCTATCTCCAACTGATTATTAAGCTGATCGAGCAGCGACTCGGCGACCGAGTCTGACTCAGAATCGGAGCCGCGAGTCTCCGCGGCCATTGCTCGGGCCGGGTGGCCGTCTGTCGGCGGCGAGGAGCCCTGAAGGCAGGAGCGAATGGTAATGAGAGT
Organism: Tamandua tetradactyla; assembly: GCF_023851605.1. Classification (NCBI taxonomy): domain Eukaryota; kingdom Metazoa; phylum Chordata; class Mammalia; order Pilosa; family Myrmecophagidae; genus Tamandua; species Tamandua tetradactyla. Next base: position 30,742,263 of record NC_135347.1, on the reverse strand, counting down.
GGGGAGCAACCCCGGGGGGAAACGCTTACCTTTGTGCTCCATTTTGTCCTTTACTCTAGCAATTAGCTGATCATAAGTATCTGTACTCCACAGGTGGCAAGTAACTAGCCAGGGTTAAAAGGAAGTAGGAGATCCCAATAAACCTGCAGCTGCTTAACAGAAACTTTACACTTATGAGTGTCTAAGAGTGCCGCTAGGGCACGGACCTGTGGTGCCTGCTGCCAAGTAATTCTGCTACCCATGTTAACCAAAATTTAGTGAGACAACTAGTCACTCCGGTTAGGGCCTAGGACTTCCTTTGGAGTTTATTTAGGTGGCTAGTGCCGGGGGGCACTTACCTCCGACGAGGTCCTGGGTGCGCTGGGGTCCGATGGGCAGACAGAGTGTCCCTGTTCGGGCGCCAGCTGCGGGGAGAGGTGGGACTCCGCCGAGTCCGGTCCCGCTAGGCTAGCGAGGGTGCACTCTTCCTGCCGAGGGGTTCAGGGAGTAGAACCACCAGGCACAGAGGGGGCTCGAGCTCGAGGGTCAGGGTCGGAGGTGCACGTGCAGGGGACCACTGCGGGTCTGAAGGACTGGAGGCCAAGTCAATTAAGGCATGAAGCAAGGTAGCTTTATTGTTGGTAGACGCTTATGCCAGGGCCGCCAGTAGCTAAAGACCTCGAGGCTCGGAGAGCCCCGGACTATATACAGTTTGAGGAGAGGTGGAGTTAGGGCGAGGACTCCAGGGGAGGGTAGCCAATCACACTGGGAGGAAGGAAGGGGTGACTGTGACGTCTGTAGGCACCATAGAGATGTTGTTTTTGAGTGTGCTTGTAGCAGCAGATGTTGGGCAGGTGGAGGGATAAGGAGAAGGCCAATAGGGTTAGAGAGACAAGGCTGCATCATTACTAGTCGCCGGTGAGGCTTGTAATTCAGAGGTCTAGAAGAACCGGACGTGCCAAAATGACAAGGGAGGGAATGAAAAAGACTAAGCCATCAGGCCAAGAATAAAATTATGCCACACATGGTCAAATTCTATGTCTTCTTTTTGTAAACATTGGAGTTCAGGAATTTTGTTTTCATTTTTATGCCACTTGCTTTGTAAAACACTTGCATGTAGTTGGTGTTCAATAAAGATTATTAAATTAGTTAAATGGAAAAATACATAATTCTGATTTATTTGTCACTGAATGCATACGTAGGAAAATAATGCAGATATGTATTTAGTAAGATATACACAACATGCAGGTAAATTAGCAAATTGAGTCAGAATTTATTGAAAACAGAAAAACAGATAAAAGACAGTGGTGAGGCATATTATGTAACACTACTTATTAGAAGTGGAGTTGACATATGTTAAAAATAAGAATTTGGAAAAACACTGAAGGCCATTTGCAGAGAAATAAAATGAGAGAGAACGTGAAGTAATAATGCAGTAGGGCACTAATTTGGAGAGGCTATGTATTTCTGCTACAGGTGACAAAAGTGCCAGAGCATCATACTGTTAGGTAGTTAGGGAGTCATGGGCCCACCTCATGGGAAAAGGGGATCGCCCCAAGGCCACCCCAGGAAGTTAGAACCACCTTTAATGGATGGTTAACTTGAGCAAACTGCAATCAGAGCATTCTGACTTTAACAGATGGTTAAAGGGTTAAATTGAGCTAAGTGCATCAGAACACCCTGTGAAAGCAAGAAACTAAGTTACAAAAGAAAAACCCCAAGAAATTCCCCTAGTAACATGTGTGTAATATTACCATCAGCTGGCCCCATAGAACCCGGAAGTAAACTGCTATTGGGCCAGTCTGGTTCTTCACCAACTGAGCCCATCCTTCTTTAGGATGCATTTTTTCCTCTCTTTACTCACTGCTTTTAACAAATCACCTTGCTCTCCCAACTTTGACTCAAGTTTCAATTATTTGTCTCTGTGAGTCTAGGACCAGAACTCTGGGCCAGATAATGCTGGGGCCCACAAACCTAATGCTTAGCAGTTTAAATGGATGTAAAAAGAGATGTTGACGCTCAAATACAGTAGACCATTACCATTATCACATAAGATTGACCAGAAAGATGAAGTATAGAGTAAACTACCTTCCTAAAAACCAACGTAAAGAATTCATCAGCCTGAAGCTTAGGTTAAATGTTGTCATAGAAGGAAATGACAGAAATAATTAATTACTCTGCTCCCACTTAATTTCTGACTATTCTGTCCAAAAGAATAATCATAGAGCTATAAGGAAGGAACAAATGGTATTTGGTTGAACTTGAGTCCTAAGAAGAATAGATGCATCTAAGAAGGAGCCACATGAATTTAAATAGTATGATAATGTAGAGATAAGTTAACCTGAATTGTTGGCAGTCAACTAAGAAGAAAATAAAGAAGGGGATAGCTAATGGAAGGCTGATATCCCTGATTGAAAAAAAAAAAAAGAATTGTACTTTGCAAAATACAAATTTTTTAGATGCCCATTATTCTCAGACAGAATTATGCCATGGATGATTTAAAATATTCCTTTCTAGAGAGGGTCACAGATATAGAAGAAACCCAGTTTAGTTTTATGTAAAGTTGGCCATGGCTAGCTAACTTAATTTATTTTTGTGTTCATTCACTCATTCATTTCTCTACTCAGTAATCTTTATTGAAGGTATTCCAGGTGCTGACAAGAGTAATGATTTTAAAAGCTCTCATGTGAAGTACCATATTTGGGGTTAAAAAAAAAGCCCTCTGTAAACATGTACAATTTTCTAACTTGGAGGTGGGAAAGGGTATGACATTGTAAAGGAACAATGTTGGCAATTCATATTTGTGCAAAAGAGGGCCACTATTAAATTGAAATCCCTCTTCATATTAAAAAGAGCTTTAAGGGTCTATTTGAGGTTTAGCCTGTGGAAGAGAAAGAAATCATCAAATGGAGCATGATAACTCTCCTCAAATAAGTAAAAGGCTGTCATACGGAAAAGGGAGTTTATTTAGAATTGAAACAGTGATTTTCCCCAGTAAAAAAAATGTTTGGTTAAAGTAATCACATAGAAACTAAAGACTACTTATTGATAATTTTCTGGTGATATTTTTTGCATAATATAATAGTCAAGTTAAAATGACCCACTCAAATTATTTTAAAACCTCAGATTATAATTTTCTGTATAATATCCTATTAGCTATAGTCATTAGTTATAGAGCCATTTATTGCTCTCATGCTTAAAAAGTAATATAGAGATAAAGGCGACAATAAATAGTTTAAAAGTTTTTGTATAGAAAGCTATCCCAAAATTATATAATCTAAAGAAGATATCTAGATTTGACATAATTGTCTACAGTTTCCAAAATGGGTTGTTCTGGCTGTTCATGTTTCCTGTATGATGAGGGTTTTATATAACATGAAAGGTATTCGGCTAGAACAGAAAGACTAATAGATGGATTCCTATTAATTATTAAGTACTAGAAAAACTACAGAAAAATGCTGTGACGTTCTTATGACAGAGCATCTTTTATGATGGTACATCATTTCTTTTGTATGTTTTAGGCACTGATTGTGCCGTCCATATTCCAGACAGTATATATTATATCTCATGGGTTCTTCTTCAATCGTCATGGCCATTGAAAATTTCCTCTTGTGCGCTATATTAATTTTGTTTTCCTATTGCTATTAGAATAACTTCTCCATTGGTAAGGAATATTTCGTACAATTTAATTTTATGACAGTAATTAGTACTTTTTTTTTTTTCTTCTGTAAAATAAAGTTGGCTGGTGCAAAGGTGGCTCAGTGGCAGAAGTTTTGTCTGTCATGCCGGAGACCTGGGTTCATTTCCCAGAACCTGCTCATATAAAAATTAATAATAAATAAAATAAAGTCACTAACTTTTATCCTTTTGACATGAGGATAAATGCTGGATCATTTCAATAGAATAAATATATATTTATTTTATATTTTATAATACACATCCTATAGCACTTTTGATTCATATTATTTATTAAATATTAATAACCCCAGACATACAAAACAATTTTCCTATATTATTAAATTATTATAAAATTAGAATTGCAACATTTCTCTTTATCATTGTCCCTACTGCACCAAGCTGAAATTAATGAGAAGTTGTTTGGTTTGTTTTTGGTGAGGGGGTGGAATGCATGGTCCGGTTCTCCCGCAAGGAAAGCGACCATTCTACCACTGAATTACCCATGCACTGAGAAGTATGTGTTTTTTTAAAACTGTCAGATGGATATAGAATTTCTCATTCGATTTAAGGTAGCATTTATCACTACAATTTTTGTTTGTGTGTCCTGGAGTAAATACCATAGATTCAATTGAAACTTTCCTTTTTGACTCTTTCACTTGCTCTTTCTTTTCTCCCCTTTTTTTTATCAATTAGGATTGCTACTTGTATACAACAGAAGTATGTCTTAAACAAATTGATCTGATGCAGCTTAAAAATAGAGGCTTACAGCAGACCAGGGATACTATGGCAGCTTCAAAATGCAAACTTTTATCTTCCTAAAGTAGTCAAACACAAATCTAGCTGATTTTGTACTCTTTCTAAAATGATTTTTTGAGCACTAACCAACAATTCTTGCTTACATCTCACTGGAAGTAATGAGTTATACCACTCCAGGTTGCAAGGTATTTGGGGAAGATCAGGAGACACATCCAGATATTATTTCTGGCTCAAACAAAACTGGGGTTGTGTTAATAAAAAAAAAGAGCAGAGGGCGGTGCGATGGTGGCCCAGTGGCAGAATTCTTGCTTGCCATGCCGGAGACCTAGGTTTGATTCCCAGTGCCTGCCCATGTAAAAAAAAAAAAAAGAAAAAGAGTAGAATGGACATCATATATGAAATAAGTACTCCTATGGAATTGAAAATATGCAATGTTTCAAGAAAAGTATGATTAAGTTGGTTTTGTGAGAGGCCAGAAGAAAATGTACCCTTAGAATAGAACAGTCTCATACAAATTACTTCGATCAATCATTTTCTAATTCATAATATTTTGTTCAGTAAGAATCCTTGAACATGCAGGCAGCTCAACAAATATGTATTGAGCTCCTATTTGGATCAGAAATTCTCTAGTGTCAGATATTCTCTAGAAAGCTCCTTGAAGAATATTCATTATTTCAGCTGTAGTTCAGATCACAAATGAAATGAATGCATGAAAGATAAAGAATAATATAAGGTCCTTGTCATCAACCAGCTCACCCTGAAACAAGTGATTCAAGAACAAACACAAATAATTACAGAACAGTGATATGAGTACAAATGGAAGTACTTATGAAATTCTATAGGAATGTTAAGAAACTGGTATGAAGGGAATATCAAATAAAATGGAAAATTGAGGACAATGTATAGGAATTTTTCAAAAGGGTCAAGGTGTAAGAGATTGTGGTTGCAGAAACCATTCATTTTCTAACAGGCAAATGCAGACATGGCTTTATGGACTTTTACTTTTTTTTTTTTAATTTTTTTTATTAATCAAAAAAAAGAAAAGAAATTAACACAACATTTAGAAATCATTCCATTCTACACATGCACTCAGTAATTCTTAGTATCATCACATAGATGTATGATCATCATTTCTTAGTACATTTGCATCGATTTAGGAAAAGAACTAGCAAAACAGCAGAAAAAGATATACAATGTTAATATAGAGAAGAGAATTAAAATAATAATACTAATAAAATATATATATATATATAAAGGAAAAAGAAAAAAACACCCACACAAACAAACAAAAAAAAACCATATTTCAGGTGCAGCTTCATTCAGTGTTCCAACCTAGTTACATTACACTTAGGTATTATTGTGCTGTCCATTTTTGAGTTTTTGTATCTAGTCCTGTTGCACAGTCTGTATCCCTTCAGCTCCAATTACCCATTATCTTACCCTGTTTCTAACTCCTGCTGGTCTCTGTTACCAATGATATATTCCAAGCTGATTCTCGAATGTCCGTTCACATGAGTGGGACCATACAGTATTTGTCCTTTAGTTTTGGGCTAGACTCACTCAGCATAATGTTCTCTAGGTCCATCCATGTTATTACATGCTTCATAAGTTTAGTCTGCCTTAAAGCTGCATAATATTCCATTGTAGGTATACGCCACAGTTTGTTTAGCCACTCGTCTGTTGATGGACATTTTGGCTGTTTCCATCTCTTTGCAATTGTAGATAATGCTGCTATAAACACTGGTGTGCAAATGTCCGTCTGTGTCTTTGCCCGTAAGTCCTTTGAGTAGATACCTAGCAGTGGTATTGCTGGGTCGTAATCCATTCTGCCATTCTATGTCTTTTGATTGGGAAATTCAGTCCATTAACATTTAGTGTTATTACTGTTTGGATAATATTTTCCTCTACCATTTTGGCTTTTGTATTATATATATCATATCTGATTTTCCTTCTTTCTACACTTTACTCCATACTTCTCTCTTCTGTCTTTTCGTATCTGACTCTAGTGCTCCCTTTAGTATTTCTTGCAGAACTGGTCTCTTGGTCACAAATTCTCTCAGTGACTTTTTGTCTATAAATGTTTTAATTTCTCCTTCATTTATGAAGGACAATTTTGCTGGATACAGGAGTCTTGGTTGGCAGTTTTTCTCTTTTAGTAATTTAAATATATCATCCCACTGTCTTCTAGCTTCCATGGTTTCTGCTGAGAAATCTACACATAGTCTTATTGGGTTTCCCTTGTATGTGACAGATTGTTTTTCTCTTGCTGCTTTCAAGATCCTCTCTTTCTCTTTGACCTCTGACATTCTAACTAGTAAGTGTCTTGGAGAATGCCTATTTGGGTCTAATCTCTTTGGGGTGCGCTGCACTTCTTGGATCTGTAATTTTAGGTCTTTCATAAGAGTTGGGAAATTTTCAGTGATAATTTCTTCCATTAGTTTTTCTCCTCCTTTTCCCTTCTCTTCTCCTTCTGGGACACCCACAACACGTATATTTGTGCGCTTCATATTGTCATTCAGTTCCCTGATTCCCTGCTCAAGTTTTTCCATTCTTTTCCCTATAGTTTCTGTTTCTTTTTGGAATTCAGATGTTCCATCCTCCAGTTCACTAATTGTAGCTTCTGTCTCTTTAGATCTACCATTGTAGGTATCCATTGGTTTTTCCATCTTTTCTTCTTTGTCCTTCCCTCCCACAAGTTCTGTGATTTGTTTTTTCAGATTTTCTATTTCTTCTTTTTGTTCAGCCCATGTCTTCTTCATGTCCTCCCTCAATTTATTGATTTGGTTTTTGAAGAGTTTTTCCATTTCTGTTCGTATTTCAGCATTAGTTGTCTCAGCTCCTGTATCTCATTTGAACTATTGGTTTGTTCCTTTGACTGGGCCATGTCTTCAGTTTTCCGAGCGTCATCCATTATTTTCTGCTGGTGTCTGGGCATTTGATCAGATTTCCCTGGGTGTGGGACCCAGCTGGTTGAAAGGTTTTTCTGTGGAATCTCTGGGCTCTGTTTTTCTTTTCCTGCCCAGTAGGTGGCGCTCGTGGCGGTCGTTTGTCTGCGGGGCAGTCGGCCCGGGAAACCGTGCATGGAGGCAGGGGTCGCTGGCCGCGGCTTGGGGGAGTGCCGGTCCAAATTGCCCAGCTGGCCCGAGACACCAAGCGTGATGGAGGGCCCCGCTATCCAATGTTCCCAGTCAGACCGGGGAGCCACGTGCGTGGAGGGGACCCCAGTCGCCAGCCGCCCCGGCCGGGAAAACGTGCGCCCCTCGGGTATGTCACCACAGCAGATTCTCCCTGCCCGTTCAGCCGTTCCAGAATGGGGTACGCTGTCTTTTTGGTCTCTGTCGTGACTCTGGGAGCTGTTTCGTATTGTTTCTGTTTCTTTAGTTGCTTTTCTGGAGGAGGAACTAAGACCTGCGCGTCTTACTAAGCCACCATCTTCTCCGGAAGTCCGCTTTATGGACTTTTAAAAAGAATCTTCATGGGCCACGGTGGCTCAGCAGATAAGAGTGCTTTCCTGCCATGCCTGAGGACCCAGGTTCGGTTCCTGGTGCCTGCCCATGTAAAAATAATAATAATAAATAAATAAAATTTAAAAATAAGAAGAATCTTCAAGGTGACAATTGCAAAAAATAGACTTTATATTTTGTGTTCACTGACTCATTAAATTTCATAGCCTTTCATGTCCCCATGACTTAGTTACTCATAACTATAATTTGAAGAAATTTTCTGAAAACACATAGAACATTATTATAGTCCTAGAAATGATAACCCTGTGGAGAGGATTATAGCAGAAGGTTAGCAGATTATTCAGGGATTGTGAACTTGGTTAATAGAATAAGTCAACTGTCATATCGAAAGACATATACCATTATCAAATGGGCATATGAACTCTTTAGGGGAACTGTGTTTTCCCCTTTCAACATTTTACCATTATACATACTCCATACTGAATTGATATCATTGAAAGTGAAACCATGTATTCATTTATTTGAACTATTAAAACATGGAAAGTAGCAGGGAAAAATTCTTTACAGCACCTTCTGATTAGATTTAACCTCAATGATTAAAGAAAAGACTCTGGCACTTATAGTACTGAAAGTTACTTTTCAACTATTGCCACCCACATTGTAAGTAAAAGAGAAATGAGTGAATTACAATTACAATTTTAAAAATGTCCATAGAGTTGCATATCCATTAAAGGGAAAGGAAGATAGGAGAAGATAAAAGGATAGTAAAGGAAAGAGTAGGCTCCTACAAGGTAAAATTAAATAGATTTTTTAAAGGAACAAAAAAAAAGATAAATGTAATATTGGTGATTAGTATTTTGCTCACTAAACAGACTAGATTATATACAGTTAGTGATGTAAAGATAAATCTTTATTTCTAAGAAATGGTAATGGACTTTTTCTTTTAAATAATACAAAAAGCAAATAGTATAAAGCATGCTATGTTGGTTAAGCTCTTTTTACCCACATCCTTTCAGGAACTTGAGTAAAATGAGGCTAACCACAGACAATGACAAACTGCATATTCAACGAAAACATCCAGTATAAATAAGGAAACAATATTTTTGAAGAAAAGCAATGTGTTTCATGTGCATACAATTACTAAAAATCAGTAAGTTCATCAGAGCTTTAATTTGGCAATTTTTACATTTATAATGTAGATTAAAATAAAAATGTTAAGAAGGTTTTCCATTATGGAGGAGAAATCCTATTGTCAACTGTGTGTTCTTAGATTACTCTGAGAGTGGCACAAGATTTCATAGGGACTATTCATTTTAAGCCCCTGTTTATGTCATGAAATGGAGAAGAATATCATCCAAAAGAAAGCATAGATCGATTTTCCAATACATGTATGTATATTCCAATATATATTAAGCTATTTCTCTCAAATATTAAATTAATTTTCAAATTCAATTTTTAATAAGCATGAATTATTAGTTGAAAATGGTAAATTAATGTTTGCCTTAGTGAAAGTTCTTTTAATACTATCCTTCATCCATTTTATCTTTATTTGAAGACATCTGTCACCTTGGGCATGTTTGACAATTCTTACAGAATCTCTGGAAAATCTAACAAAGTTACTTTCTCTTCAGTTGGCCTTTTTCACCTAACCACATCGCCATCTTTTTGAGCTTGATAAACAGGATTCTCTATTTCACATACAAATGGAAATAAGGGAGAGATATTTTAAAATACAAAGCTCCTATTCACTTCTTATCTGTATACTATAAACCAAAGAACTGCAAAAGGCTATTTTGCCTTTCATGGTGCTTTAGATAGTTTCATAAGTTACCCACAAATATGATAAAAACAATGAGTTTGCATAAAGCAAACTTCACTCCCCTGGGAGTCATGTCCCGCGTAGACGGGGGAGGGTGGTGAGATTGCTTGTTGTGTTGGCGGGAGAGAGAGGCCACATCTGAGCAACAAAAGAGGTTCTGTTGGGGGTGACTCTTAGGCCTAAATTTTAAGTAGGCTTGACCTATCCTTTGTGGGGTTAAGTTTCATATGAAGAAACCCCAAGACTGGGGGCCCAGCCTATAGCTTTGGTTGTCCACACTGCTTGTGAGAATATCAAGAATTCAACTTGGGGAAGTTGAATTTCTCCCCATTCTCACCATTCCCCGAAGGGGGCTTTGCAAATACTTTTCCACTCACTGATCGAATCACTCTGGGATTCATCGGGGCATCACTCTGGACAAACCAACAAAATCTCATGTCCTACCTGAGATTCCAAGTACTTATGGTGTTCAATCAAACTATCTACATAAGTTTTATTAGGAAATGCACTAGTCAAAGTATAAATTTTGTAACAAATAAACATTTTTTGCTTTAGTCTCACACATAAGGTGACATTTTAAAATAATTACCATCTATTTTCAGCACCCTGCAATAACGACATTCCTTTGTTCTTCCTCATGCAAAAACATTTTTAAAATTTGTTTTAAAACTATTATTTAAATAGTTTTATTTAAATTATTATACACTCTAGGCCTTCCTAGATTATACCATCTCAATCTTTAACATCTATCTTTCTTTCTGATTTCATTTATGTCCCCAGCCCTCCTCCCTCTGTCATTCTCACATGCAGCTTCATTCAGTATTTCAACATAATTGTATTACAGTTAGGTAGTATTGTGCTGTCCATTTCTGAGTTTTTGTATTCAGTCAAGAGATTTCATCTTATATTTGCCTGAATCCAGACATCTTGAGTTGAATACTGACGCTTCATTATATACTATTTACCTTTTTTCTTCACAATTGAAAACATAGGTGTGAATCTTATTCATACTTCACAGAACAGAAAATTTGGCATCGAAGAGCTTAATTATCTTATGATGAAATGCAATTTTATGCAGTAGAACCAAGATTTATCCCCAGGAGCATTTGACATAAGAGTTTCAACTCCTAACAACTACTTCAATGCACCTCTGAAGAAAGCAAAGTTTAATGGTTTAAGAATAATCTATGTAATTACAATACATCAAGATAAAAATGGAGTCCCTATCCAATCTTTTTTTTTTTTTTTTAACATGGGCAGGCACTGAGAATCGAACCTGGGTCTCTGGCATGGCAGGTGAGAATTCTGCCACTGAACCACCGTCACACTGCTCCCTATCCAATTTTAAAACAAATGAGTTAACCTCTCTGATATATGAAAGAATTTAGAATTTTGACTCCTATTACTTCAAGGTAAAATAAAATCATGCCTATCATACAAATTACATTCTATTTTTATGTAGACCTGAAAGTAGTCAATATAGTTTCTCTGAAAGAATCTGTAACTTTTTCATTCTTATTTTCATTTACACACTGTCCAGTAAGCAAATAAACTTAAAATAACCAGTACATTTTATGTTGATGAGTCTTACTACTTTTGTTCCATATTTCATTGTCTTTCATTAATTCTTCATTGTAAGGTATAAATTGTATTGTCACTCTTGTCAAATATAATTTTTAAAATATCACTATGGGCACTGTTTTTGCTTGTTTTACAATAGATGAATATTCTTTCTGCTATGCACATGCATATAAATTATTACTGTTAATCAGGAATATATCAAGGTGTGAAAAGAGGATGATTTAATGCCTTATCTGAATCTATGAATATATTGAAATTTTAAAAATATGTTGGTTATTATGTTTTAAAAATCCAAAAGGTAATCTAAAATGTCAGTGTGTTTCTGTTTATTATATATTTAGCTACCTACCCATCTATCCACATGCAAGTATGCAGTGCATACGTGTACATATATACATATTCACACACACATATATATGTAAGCATGTATGTGTATATATACACACTATGTTTTAGTGTGTATATATGTATTTATATATATGTGTATGTGAGTAGAGAGAGAGAGAAAATGACGCATTTGTCAGCCCAATAATTATTATATACCTGCAATGGCAAACTGCATAAGGGCTGCAAAGGAAACAGCATTACTCTTGTCCTACAGAGTATCACTGTCAATGAATATTTAAAATTCATGTGACATAGACAATTTCTCACTGAATTTGAATGAAGGAAGGTTTATTATTAAGTGGAGTTAATTAGAGGAGACATTTTCAAGGTCATGAGTGTTGGATCTTAGATGTAGAGAGTATAGTGGATGTAAATTTGAGAATATTACCAATGTGAGAAATAGAATGCAAACACAGAATAATTAAGCTATTCATAAGAAATTATCAGAGAACCAACTTCTTTAACCCCAATAGGCCAATCTTGGAAATACTGATGTAGAAGTTTGTAATGTTAAAATAAAGTAAGATGAAGGAAAATGTGCAACTTCTGGGATAAGAGAAGTTCATGTTGAGACGGGGTGACAGTAAAAACAGTATTTGTGAGATTGGAAGAACAATATTCCTCTGAAGTCTATGTTTATTTGTAGGACACTTCTTTATCCAAAGAATGATCACACCAACAAAATGTGTCCTCTAATAATCTGCAAAATTGGCTGCAATCCTTCAGGTCTCTTATGTTCATACCCATTCCAAGGTCATTTTGAGTTTCCTTCCATCAGGGGGTGGAGTTTCATTTTCCTTCCTTGAATATTGGCTGACAGTGAGACTTGGTTGGCCAATAAAATGTAAATAGACCACAGAGAAAGGGACAGTAAACCAGTACCAAGTCTAGGAATCTAGAGCCACTTCTCTGTTTCATGGAGTCTTGCCCATTTGCCATGTAAACACGTCCATCTAGCCTATTGGACTGTGAGGGACCACATAGAGCAGAGACTTTCTCCCAGTGCAGTCGTCCTTGACGCCACTTCCTAGCTGACTGTACCTCCTCAGACATCTGAGTGAGCCCTGCTGAGATACGAATAACTGCCCAGATGAGGCCAGCCCAGCTGCCAAGCAGCCAACACACAGAATCATGAGTTAAATAAATGGTTATTTTAAATCACTAGATATTTGAATGGTTTCTTATACAGCAAAAGCCAACTGATACATGTGAGATAATGATAATATCTGACATAATAACTGATACTTATTTTCACCAAAATACACTAGAAATGTCAGAGATGTCAGTTCTGCTTCTTTCAATCTAAAAATAAATATGCAATGTGATTTCAGTCTCCAATGGGTCTGGATTTCTGTTCCTGTCATATGAAAACCAGGAGGTTATGTAGATTTTCCCACTTTCCTTTGAAATACTCACTAAGTACCAAGCTCTGTTTTTTTAAATCATTTTACATTAAAATGCCACACAATTGCCTAAGACATCTAAGAGAGGAAAGCAATTCTGCATAGCATAATATGTTTTGAACATTTTTAGGTTGACAGTGTAGCTCCAGATGGAGAGGCTTTGCAGCATTTTCACGTAGTTGCTTCTCTATGTGCCAATTCTGTATATGTGTGCGAGTGTGTGTGCAGCAAATAATGGATAGTAATATAAAGCAAATTGCCTTTCTTATGGTCTAATGTTAATTAAAACCAAATGTCCTTTGCACAATAGAGCTAATGTATTTTAATTATTCTGTCTTGTGCAGATGTGACAAAAGGGAACCTGCGATTATTAAGGGGGAAAAAGTATACATTGTACCAATAATTGCCCACAGTGTGAAATATCATTGCTTTTCCCCTGTGCGTAACTTAAATACTTGCCAGATAATTCCCTCTACACCATTTAAATAATGTAAATTATTCTCTCACAGTAATATATATTTAGACTTACCTTTTTATTGAGTTTAAATGAAGCATGTTTGCTTCCATTTGCCTTCCTTCCTCAGTCTTAAACAATGTAAAACCACAATAAGTTCTTAATGCTTTCTACTGGCATAAATTTTGAATATAAAAAAGCAGGTGTTACTTTATAGAAGAACTTTGGAGGTGGTCAGAAGAAGATTTGAGTACTGACATTTTTGTTTTTTAAAACTTGGGCAAATCTCTGACCTCACTGAGATAGACTTTCCTAATCAATTATATTGGGATAAGAATCCCTATTATGGGAGCTGAATGTGAAGTGGTTGAAAAGGTTAGGAAAGAACATGGATAAAGTGACCACATCGCTCTACCAGAGAATCATTTCCCTTCTGCTAAATGCTGAAATAGTGTACAAACCTTTGAGGACTTCACTCATTCAATTAAAGGCTGAACTGTCAAAGAAAGAAACTCTGCAATGAACCTAGAAGGAGTTTGAGAAGGACAATAACTATCACCTAAAGACTTCACAATACCTCCCCAAAGGAAGAAACCAATTTCCCCAGCATGATGATGGGACACTGGCACAATTTTTGGACAAAGGAAGTGAAGCAGAGACTATTTTCAGCTCAATTTTGGTGATAGTTTTTCTGTAGCTCTGTTCCATTGCTCAATTCTTTAGTATTCTGAGCCAGCTGGCAGCTATAGGAGTGGGTTACTGATTCCAACTTAGCTTCTGTGGTGCCTTCATGGGTAGTGGCTGCTCCAGTTGAATTAGCTCTTCCTTGTTGTGGAAATAATTCCTGGATCTCAATTTAGAATCTGGTTTTCAGTGTAGAATATTTCCATCAGCTTTGTGGTCTCTGAATTGTCTGCAATGAATTTCTTCTTTTTTTTTTTTCTTACCTTGAGGACCAGGGGCCTGGCCCCGCCCCCTCCGCTGTCATGAGAAAAAGTCGCTGCCCTCAGGCCGCCTACATGACTGGGTCAGACACTACGGGTCAGGGGGGAAAGAATGTCATTAAAACTCCCCTGCCGTAATCTCACAGGCCCTGCTGAAACTCCGTTGCCACACCGTAGATTTAAACCTTTATAAGCCCCTCCTGTGGCACTCTTCTCTTTCTCTCTTCCGAACACTGACTTTCATTTTCCCACTGGCCGCCATCTGGAAGAATCTTCTCCTGTTCGTAAGTCCTTTAATTAAACTCATGGGTAACTCCGTGCCAGACGTGTTCTTTGGCCTTGGGGCTAAGTTGGGTTGGAACAAATACCTAGAGTGTTTCTACTTCTTGCACAGAATACTGACTGATACAGCTTCAAAGTATTTTTGATAAGGAAATGAGGTGAGGTTTTTTTCCCCTAATATAACGAGAGTATAAGGAAGAAATAAGGATGACAAGATAGCTTAGATTCAGATTATAAGGACTCTTAAATGCTTTGGTAAGGAATTGGAATTCATTGTAAAATTCATGAGAAGCCACGAGAGGCTTCTGCACAGAGAAGTAGCATGATCAATGTGTGTTTTACTAAGATGATCATTCTGGAATGTGTTCATGGAGTAAGTGGAAAGGTAAAAGATGGGAAACAAGATGTCTGATGGATGTTCAACTGGCCTCAACTACAGTGTGAAAGAAGAGTTTATCCTCTGTTGTAATACCCCTTTCATAAGCAATGGGTATAAAATGTTTTTTGGTACTTAAAAACAAACAAGAAGGAACCATTTTTTTGTGTGTGGTTTTGATTCACAACTGTCATTTTCTTTAATAATTTAAGACAATATTTATAAAAACCACGGTTATAAAATTACTAAGGGATGGTGTTCAGAAGGAAGCAGACATGGACCTGGTAATATGAAATGAATTGAATATAAGATCCATAGAACAAGTAGTATTTCTCTGACAGTGAGTTCCTAGCAAAAATATCAGTTCCTAAAGCTTCAATACCCAAGGCATCTTGATTAAACTGATGAAGCATTAGCAAATTAAAAGTTCAACATTCCCTAGTAATAAAACCAGATCAAGCATTATGTGCTGGTTCTCTTTCAGGTTCATCCATGGTGTGTTATAGTTTTCCTTCCTTTTTTTTTTCCTTTTCTTTTCTTCCCCTTTCCTTTCTCTTTCTTTTTAAATTTTCATAAGGGATATAGAAGCATTGAAATGAGTTCTTGTTTATACATTTATTGAACTTTCCAGGATCAATATTAAAGAAGTAACTAAAATTGTGATTTTATAATGGTAAGTGTCTGGTGTATAGTGGGCCATCTGATTAGACATAGTTAATATCAAGTAACATGAGCATTTTCAATACTTCAAACATCTGCTTATTGTATTCATAAGAAGAAATGATCCTATATTCTATTAATTAATTGTGAAAATATTAATTAATGATAAAAAATAGTGAAAAATTCTACAAGTTTTCAAAGTTTGGCAAATAAAGGTCTTGGATCGAAAGGGTAGAAATGGAAATAGTAGCACTCACTGTTACTCCCAGTTATTCACTAAAAAATGTTTGCCTCCTGTCCTCATGAATTTATGCTCTGCCTGTAAATGAAATGACATAGAATGTGTTAATTTATTTCTTACCCACACTAACCCAATTCTAAAATTCTGAATTCTATACAGGCAGGCACTGTTTACATTTGGTTGCTGCACAATGCACCTAGCACGAGAAATCATAAAATTGCCATTTAATAAAAGTGTTGAATGAATGAATACATGAATGAATGCATACATAAATATGGAAATATTGACAGAGAAAAGAAATAATCCTAGTTTAAAATTTAAAACATCCAAGAACTCTTGGATCTCTTGTTTGCCATAAATTACTCTTATAATAGAGATTTATGAAATATACAATCAATAAAGGAAACTATTTCTAGAACTCTGGCATTTCTGATTATCTGGAATGCAACTGAAAAATAAACTATGACAAAAATACTTACAAACTCTTTTAAAAAAGAATCCCCAGAGAGTTTCAGAAGTGCCATTATATTTCCAGACTTAGTAAATAACTTTGGCTAATAGTAGACTTCCTCTGTGTTCTTATCTTTGAACCACACGTGCTGTTATTTTATAGTGGGTACCAGAGGTCAACATACATATTCCTAATCTAGTGGCCAGGAAAACAGTATCATGGAAATAATCCTGGCACACATCCTTGATTTTAAATTTCAATGGAGCTCACTTTGACCTCATTCATACTAGCGCTGTGTACCTTGAAGTTTTATTTTCTTTGAGCCTCATTTTCTTTATCTGCATAATAGATACATCACTATTCACGCCACGGTTTTTGGAGGGGACCAAATGAGATAAAATGTGTAAATGTCTATCTTGATACCTGGCCTTTTGTAAGTACTCAGTAAACATTATTTCACTTTCTTTCCATCGTACCAATGACAATGTAAACACTCTGATATTCCAATCGAAAGCTAAGCATGGTCTGAGGCTAGAATATGTCCCTAGGTGTAGATATTTTGTTTATGGATTAACCAGACTTTTCCTTTTTTTTGAAAAACCAGAAGATATAGAATCATATGCCTTAAACAGTCCTATACATCTGACCACCAAAGAATCTTCAGTACAATTGTCCATGCAAGTGGAAAAGAGTTTATGAAATAAACTGGGGTGGTTTTTTTTGTCAATTTCTAAGAAAAAATGCCTGTTTTCTTAGACAATTGTTCTAGTTAACAATAAGTGAGAATGATTGTGACTAGGAGAAATCTAAACATAGAATTCAACTTTGTATTTGATTATACTTTAATATTTGTTATTTTCAGGAACGTTTAATCATTATCTGTCACATCAATCAAAGTAGTGGAAAAAACTTCCAAATAAAAATTGAATACATAAAGAAAGTTAATTTTTTGCATTCATGAGTTCAAAATGGATTTTATTTACATGTTTATTTAATTTCAATTCATATTTAAATATTATATAACATTTATTTTAGAACCATGGTGAATAATTGCTTTTGTTGCAATACATAACCATTTAGTTAAGTGAATGTTTCTGTTGAAGACCCTTGATTAGGAATCTATGGTTCCTTATCTTAAGAACAGTCAGATGGTTTTTGGAAGTTTGAAAATGCATAGCTGAGACGTTTAGAATACTACAATTTTGACACTGTTGGCGTTATGTGATTGCATTCTGACTAGCTGCAAGATAAAATCAAGGAAAAAGCAGAAATGAGAAAGGACACAGCTGGGCACGATGCCCCTGCTGGTTACAAAATAAATTCCTGGCACCTGATGTGAGCAAAGAAGAAGAAGGGATTTCCATATCTTAGAGACGTGCTTAGTCAACCATAAGCTCAGGCAAACACAGGTGAAATATAAGTAAATGTTTCTGGATTTTGTAACATTCAAGCTCTAATTTTATATGTTTGCACCTACTGTTTACATAAGCCATTAAGTCAAGCATACCTGTTAAAGAACAATTATTTTCTTACTGAAATAATTTTATAACATAAACCAAGTCTCCAGACATTAAATCAGAAAATAATTTAGTGTTAAAATAATGCCTTTGCTAAGTATGCATGTACATTCTGAAGAACTGAGGTTTTCTCATAGTGGTTTTACGTTATTTTGATCCAGGATACTGGAATTTCTAACCTGTCATCTCTTCTGAGCCTCACTGTTTAAAAGCACACACCCCATGAAAACAGGGCTGGAAAAAAGGGACAATATCCAAATTAAAATTCCGTATTATTAGCATATGGGCTAAATGCACAGTACAACGCAGGGTCTGGAACCCTTACTACCTCTTTTTCTTAAATTTGGACTTCATTTCCTTTATCTGCCTTACTGAAGGGAATCAAAGCAAAAGTGAAAGCAAGATAATCCAATATGTACAGCCAACCATTCGTCTCCCACATGGAGGTGGGCGATGCACAGAGGTGGGGAGAAAAAAGAGAATGGAAGAAACACAATGGTTTTAGTGCAGGACTCTTGGAAAAGTATAAGACTACCAATGCCTATGATTCAGGCAATGTAATAACAGCCCCTTCTCTGGAGGGGATCTGCTTAGAGGGAGGTGGTAGAAACAAGCAGAACACTATTTTATGCCCCAGTTTTGCCATTTCCTCTGTATTTCTCCTTCTTCCTTCACATAGCATATTTCATCCATTTTATACTTTCTGCTTATGTGTTCATAGATAAAATCAATTTCCCTAGCATAATCAACATACAGATTATTTATAACCAGATCTAAAGACTTAAATTCCTCCTCTGAAAGTGTACTGTGTCTAAAAAAAGAAAAAATGAATTTCAGAAAAAGGTCCTTAGTGAAGAGATAGAAATTCTAGCCTTTCACCTCACTTTGAGATGCGCTACTGGACTTCAGGAATTTCAAATTATTCCTCTGATTCCCAGACAAAGCAGAGTTCAGTGAAGCAGTATTCTTAATTAAGAAATATTTTACTCAGTAATGGTCTGGGCCAACTAGAGAATGAAGAAAAGCAATTTAAAAGAGCACAGACTCTGTTTTAAGAATAATCGCTTGCTCACCATATAAAATGAATAATTTAGATGGCCGTTAGCCACAATTATTATAGGTAGGCAAAGGCAAATGGAAAATTATATAATTTCATGGATACTAATTGCATTTTGGTTGAGGAAGAAAATTTCATGCACGTGCTGAATTGAACTACAATATTAAGATGAAATAACCATTTGGCTGTCTGTGAACTCATCAGAATTTTAAATTGCATATTGATCCTTTTTTGTTAATTTTTAACTTCTTATTATGGAATATATGTGCCAAGTCTCCAACTTCGATAATTATTATATGGCCAATCTTGTATCATCTAAACCCCCACCCAGAGTTTTTGAAAACCGTTTTACACATCCTATCATTCTATCTGTAACCTTTTATATTAATTTATAATTAAATTGTTTTCACTTTAATTCTGAGTTTTCTCATTGCTTCTCCAAATGCCTATTGCAAAACATGACCCACATTCATCTACATAGATCAGCATTCTGCTTTTCTTTTATGAGCAGTTAACGTGGTATTTATTGTTGCTTATGAAGTATCCAGCTAATTCAAGAGATAGGAGTATTGCCCGTATTCTGAGACTGTCTTAGCACTTATAATTACTTTAATTGTATTTTACTTAGAGTTTTGTACATGCTTGTTGAATGAGTAGACTCTGTATTTTATGACCAATACCTCTTATAAAATTCATGCCACTATCACATCTGCACAAACTCTCATATAAAAACTATAATACTACCTTCCACATATTGTCAGAATACAATGTGCCAGAGCATGCAAAGCATTTCGCACAAGACCTGGCATACAATAGACTATTATATACTTGAATCTTAAATTATTGTTGCTGTTTATTAGTATTAAATTAATGAAAATGATTTTGTACTAGTAACTACAAAGGAACAAGATTCAACAAATTTTTCTGCCTGCCCAATCATTTGAAGTGAGAGAGCTTTTCAAAGACCATAAAAACACTAGAGCTGGATTGATTTGCTCTTTAATCATATTAAAAGTAGCCTTTTACCAATCATTCCGATTCCATAGTGATAAACCATAGTTTCATTTTTTTTTCAGTTCAAGACCCACAAATCACTGCATGTTAGCTATGCAGTGTTTTCTTTTTTTGGCTTAAAACAACAGAAACTTATTCTCCTACAGTTCTGGAGGATAGAAGTCCAAATATGCAAATATTTTGAAAGGGATAACTAATGCCTGTTGCTCTCTTTCCCATGAGCATCCGCCCAGAATCCCACTAACTACTGAGCCCAGTACTTCCTTGCTCTCTAGAGCGTCTGAACTCTGCACATGAGTGTCAAGTTGGAAGCACTAGAGAAACTGGATAGAGAAATAGGAGGTTGAGTATAATTAGTTATCAAGAAGGCTGCTTCACTCAATCAAGAAATTGAACATGTAACTTTTGTTAGAAATTTCAGTATTTATGTTTTAGTATAAACCACTGCGTCTTCTGCAAGACACTAGCAGTCTAAGAAGGTAATGAGATTCTAGCAAACATGAAACAATTGGTTCAACAAATATAACACTACCTACTAAAGTTCCAAAATTAAAAGGTCACATTAGAGTTCATAATTCTTAATTCTATTAAAAACTCATCCAAAATTTATAGGAAATGCACAAAAATTAAATGATAAATGGAGTCATAATAAAACCAGAGGCCCTTAAATAATCAGGATGCATATCCAGAATTTGTGATTACAGAGCTCTGAATTGGACCCTTAAGAATTAACTTTCAAAAGGGCTAAAGGAAATTTTGATGTACACTCCTTTGTTGGATGACATTGCTATAAAGACCGTGACGTGAGCTGCATAAATAAGATGTAAGATGTACCGTGTCTGCAATATGATCTGCAGAGGTTTGATGTCACCTCTTTATATCATCTTTATGGTTCCCTCATCTCACCCCACCTCCATTAACATCCCAAAGCTAGGGGGTTGACAAGCACGTATCTGGCACTCAACCCGATTTACATTTGAATAATTAATTTTTTGTCCATTATATGAAGCAATGTAAGATAGTAAGGCAGATTTTATGAGTCTGTCAGAGAGAAAATTGGTAAGAAAATTCAACAAATATCATTATGTGCAAAAGAATAAAGAAAAAATATTCATTAACCAAATGGGATAAAAAATGTCTTAGGTTTACTGCATGAGACTATTTTGAGTATAGGTGAAATCTATAACTCAAGGTCTCAAGGTAGGATCAGAGTAGAGGCATAAGGGCTACCCATGTATGTATGTGTATTATTTTAAGAGAGCTTTCTGAAAAAAATTGTTTGAAAAGTGATATTTGCTAGTCAAAATGGGATAAAACCTTTATATATATTAAAACTCAGTATATGCCTTAAATTATTGTAGCAGAGGTATTAGCTATTTTATATTTCCAACCTACGTCATGGTAAGAAACTAAGGTCTTAACAGTATAAAAGATAGCAATTTTATTATGTTTGGGGTCTATTGCCCTGTTTAATCAAAGGATTAAAATAATTGTCAATATGGTATCCGCTTTCATTTGCTAAGCTGCTCAAAGTAAATGCACTGAAATGCATTGCCTTTAACAATGAGAATTTTTTAGCTTACAGGCTTACAGTTTTGAGGCTGAGAAAAATGTCCAAATCAAGTCTTCACCAAGATGATGCGTGTTCCTGAAAGCTGGCTGCTGATGATCCTGGATTCCTCTGTCACATGGCAAGGCAGATGGCAACTTCTGCTCTTCTCTCCCTTCTCTTACAGACTTAGTTCTTTTCAGCTTTTGCTTCTGTGGTGTTGTCTCTCTCCCCCCACCCCCCCTCTGTATTTAAACCATATCTAAAGGACTCCACTAAGAGGATTAAGCCCTACCCTGGACTGCACCTTACCTGAAGTAATCTAATTTAAAAAAAAAATGCTTAAAGTAGGTTTACATTCACAGGAATAGATTAGCTTTAAGAAGGTGATTTTCTAGGGTACACGCAGAAAAATCACCACAGTACCTAAATGTACTACTTGTCGATAATAAAGAGAACAATGCTAAACTCACAACATACTCACCTAAGACCCAATATACTTACAAAATGGAATCATAGCTAAAATGGTTGGTTTGTACTTTATATTAATATTATGGCCACTATTTGCAACACCATATTTTGGTGTATTCTAATAGTTCATTCCACCTTTACATTGAAATAGAAACACCATAGAGGACCAAACCCTACAATTATGAGAAATACACTACCATATTTATGATTTCAGTGTAATACCCTGATCTACAGGACGTTTCTCTCCTGATCTGGCTCCTCTTTCAGATATGGAGTTGGAAGAAAGAGCAAATTAAATATCGGGCAAATATAAGATCATGAGACAAGTCATGTTAGCAAGCTGAAGTTATTTCATTCCACTCCTCTGTATGCACACAGGGGCTGCTCCAGTCCCTCTGGATTAGGGCCAGGCACTGACAATATAATTGCAAGCTGGCTCCACCCAATGTTGTGGAGCGGAGAGAGAAGGGACCAGCAAGGGTTCCAGGAGCTTCTTCTAAGGCTTTTGAAACCTTGTTCTCTTGTTTCAGCACTTGGTTAGTTCATGTGACCCTTTGTTTTCTGTAGTTTTGAGGAAAGTTACTGTTTTTAAAGAGTGTCTGTTGCCTTTGCCCAGTGGATTTAGAACAGTGGCCACCCTCAGCTCAGCCCCCAGTGATCTGTAGTAACTCACCCAAAGGTAGAGATACCTGTGATCTGACCACAATCCTCCCTTCTATTTAATTTTAATGGTTTATAAATGGTGTTCTAGTTTGTTAGCTGTTGGAAATGCAATATAACAGAAATGGAATGGCTTTTAAAAAGGGGAAGTTAATAAGTTGTTAGTTTATAGTTCTAAGACTGTGATAATGTCCAAATTAAAGCAAAGCTATAGAAATGTCCAATCGAAGGCATCCAGGGAAAGATACCTTGGTTCAAGAAGGCTGATGAAGTTCAGGGTTTCTCTCTCAACTGGAAAGACACATGGTGAACAGGTGACATCTGCTAGCTTTTTCTCCTGGCTTCTTGCTTCTTGAAGCTCCGCGGGGGGCATATTCCTTCTTCATCTCCGTAGGTCTCTGGCTGAATGGACTCTTGTGGTTCTTGTGGCTCTCTCATGGCTCTGTCATCATTCTCAAACTTTTTCCAAATGCTTCCTCTTTTAAAGGATTCCAGCAAACTAATCAAGACCCACCTGGAATGGGTGGAGTCACACCCAAAGATTAATACCCACAATTGGGCAGGCAAGTCACATCTCTATGGAGATAATCTAATCTAGTTTCCAACCTATAATGATAAATAAGGTTTAAAAGGAATGTGGCTGCCTCCACAAAATTGAATTTGGATTAAGGCATGGCTTTTCTAGGGCACGTAGAACCTTTCAAACTGGCAGAGATGAGGATAGTGTGTGAACCACTACCACTGTTCTAACGGTAAGAATTATACAAGTGGAATTGCATACATAGTTTCCTCAGGTAAGGACATATATAACTTAGCAGGTTACCAACAAATCAGTCCCAAAGGGCACTGCCAATTTACATTCCCACCAGCAGTGTATACTTTGCTTATTTCCTTACAGATTCGTAATTGTCATCATTTTACATTTTTGTCAATCTAACAGATGAAAGAGGTTTTTTCTTTTAAAGACCATTTCTGTATCTTTTTAAAAAAATACCCAGTTCATGTTCTTTTCCCATTTGTTTATCAAGATGTTGTCAATTTTTAAATCTTTCACATTTTAAGCATATGAAAGTTAATTTCAAAGATTTTCTTATATATTATGGATATGAAGTCTGTGATACATTTTGTAATTATTTTCTCCAATTTTTCAGTCATTTTTAAAAATTTTGCTCATAGTATTATCTGTAATGCAACCTTATAAAATGCAAATTTATCAATCTTTTATTTTATTTCCTCTATATTTTGAGTAATAGGAATCCTTGTCATATGTCCATGTTAAAGAAAACCTCACTTATGATTTATTGTGGTTCTTATATGGTTTAATTATATTTATTTTCAATATTAGAACCTGAATTCTTTTGCATTTTATTCTATATGTACTGTGAAATATATATCTAAATTTATCTTTCACCAAACAGCTACCTAGTGGTCCTAAGACAACTTATTGAAAAGTACCTTTCCATCAAAGTGATTTGAGATTACACCTAAAACTTTCATATGTTCTTTGATCTGTCTCTGAGCTTTTGTAAAAAAAAATCCAATGTTCTATATTTTTTCTGATATACCAGTACTTGACTATTTTAAGTATAGAGACTTAATTGTATTTTTTAATGTCTAGAATTGCAAGTTCTTCCACATGGTTTTCTTTTTTGAGTGCTTTTCTACTTTTCCATGATTGTTTTCCAATATGGTATTTTATATCAACTTATCTAACTCCATAAAAAAATCTTTTAGCATATCTGTAAGCCAATTATCAAGTATGACAATTATCAGGACTGAGTCAAATTTAAAAATTAATTTAGAGAGAACCATTATCTTTATAATGTTGAGTTATCCTAACATTAAGGAATGCCTTTCCATTTTCTAGAGTCTATTTTTGCATCTTTCAGGAGTTTTTCCTCATATGTGTTTTGAACGTTTCTTCTCAAGTTTGTGAGTATTTACGTGTCTTTGCTTCTATTATAAATGATGACTTTACCATAATGAATTCTGATGTACTGTTGTTTTTATATATGACAGCTACTGATTTGCACAGGCTAATTTTATGTTCTGCTGTATTACTAAATTATTTGATTGCTTGAGTAATCTTTATTATTGATTCCCTAAGGTTTTCCAGGTATACGCAAAAATTCTCTGTAAATAGATAATTTTATATAACCATTTTTATGTTTCTATCTGATTTGTCTTCTGCAATTGTATTTGTTAATATATCTGCAACATTGAATAGTACTGGAGATAGTAGTCAAACTGACTTTATTCTAGTTCATAGTGAAAATGTCTCCCCCCATTAACCTTTAGAAGTAATGTGTATATATCTTATCATGTTAAGAAAGTATTACTCAGTTCCTAGTTTTAACTGTTCTTTTTTTAGAATGTGTGTTTATTTTTAAGGCTTTTTCAGTATCTATGTAGATAAACATAAGATTATGTTTTCCTCAGGTACTTTTTAATAGTGTATTTTGCTATGAATTTTCCCTTGATTATTGCTTTTAAGTTTCCCAAATATGTTGATATCCAAGGTTTTCATTCTCATTATTATTTCTTGAATTCTATCATTTTAGTTCTTCTTTCATTCATGAGATATTTTATGGAGATTTTTTGTTTATTTTTTGTGTGTCTGCTTTCATTTATTTATTTTTAAATTTGCAGGTGTAATGACCTTTCTGAGTTTTTTGTTTTGCTGGCTTACTATGTTCTGGTCAGTATTTTATTGTTCCATTCCTTGGTAATTTAAGTAGTTTTTGTAATATTCTACTTTATGGAAATAACTGATGTTTTCTTCTTGACATAATAATTGATCAGTTTCTGTAATTATTCCTAGGGGGTTTGAGAAAAATGTAGTTCCTATTGCCAGAATAGGAACCTTTGTTATTCAATTAAATTTTTCATAATTAAAAAAGTTCATGTTTTTGTTCTGGTAGTTATATTTGTACTTACAGCTTTGTATATCATCTGTAGTTGCTTGCTTTCTTATTAACCACCCTGTTTCTAACTTAGTTTTGATAGGTTAAGTTTACATTACACTTATTGCTTAGACAACAAGCAACATAAATTAATCTTATTTTATTCTCCTCTTTCTGTCCCCCTTTTCATTCTATTCTTGTTGTATTATTCTTACATTGTTACAAGATATATAACATTTTTATGTTGGCATTACACCCTCATGTACACTTTTTAATATATATTTTTAAATACACCTCATTTTATTGCTGAAGTTTCCTTTTTAATGGGAGGGCTTATGAGTGCAAATTTTTCTATTTTTAAGTATCTCAGAATTGTTTTTCATTTTTAGCCTTGATATTTGAAAGACAGTTTGGAAGAATATAAAATCATGATTTCATATTTTCTTTTTTAGGCTTTTTTTCCCTGAATAAGTTGTTCTGAACTCTCTTCCAGGACACTAACACTTCTGCTGTGTTAAACTATTGCCAAGTAATGACACTGAGTTTTTCATTCTCTATTATAATATTTGCCATTTTAAAAATATCTATTTTTTTAAGTCTACAGTCTTATTTTTATGGAAATAATTTTCTTTCCTATTATCCTCTTATCCTTGAGAACTGCAGTTACTGGAGTGTTAGACTCATTGACATAGTTTCAGACAAAACATTATTTCCCTCTTGTTTTACTATCTGTGCATCAATTTGTATCATTTCTATTGCTGTGGCTTGTAGTTCATTGAAAAACATTTAAAGTAATAGTAGACCAAAAAAAATCCAAATTTGATTTAAAAAATTAAAAACCTGATGATCCAAAATGCTCTGTGAACCCCAAGCTAGAACCTCTAAATTTAAGAACATTGAAAGAAGGACTTTCCAAGTAATTTGTATATTGAAAAGATGCTAGTTAAATGTTGAATAGCTGATACATGCTTATTCATTCATTCATTCAACAAAAGCCTAGTGTGCCAGATACAAGAAACACTGATATGAATAAGACCACAGTCTGTATTTGAATATCTCAGCATACATAGGGAGACCATAGAGGACCAGCTAGAATTAATGAAATAAGAATTTAAATTTAGTGGTATAGAAAGTTTATGCCATGTGGAAATGTTAAGGAATTCTTAACCAAGGTAACAGTTAACCTGTAACAAGGTAACAGGCCATTTCTTTTCTTTTTTTTTTTTTTTTTGGCATGGGCAAGCACCAGGAATCAAACCTGGGTCTCCAGCATGGCAGGCAAGAACTCCATCCACTGAGCCACCATTGCACTGCCCCAGTGCCATTTTTCTTTTTGAGGGAGAGGTTGGGTTTTGTTGCAAAGAATTGGAAACTATGGAATTTCAGAAAGAATAAAAAACACATTAATAAACATGTATGTTAGAAACAATACATTCAGGAGAATGTGTACTTTATTTTTCTGTAGCACCACATGAAATGAGTGATACATAAAAAGATGAGAATGAAAAAGTAGTCAAATCAGAAGACTCAAATATGGGCGGGCCACGGTGGCTCAGCAGACAAGAATGCTTGCCTGCCATGCCAGAGGACCTGGGTTCAATTCCCAGTGACTACCCATGTAAGAAAAATTAAAAAATAAAAAGTCTGGCTAGCTTAAAAAAAAAAAAGACTCAAATACTAGGATAAGGAATTCATTTTTGTGTTCAAAATTAGGGAAGACATTATAAGATTTTTTTCAGTGGTCAAATAATAAGACTTGCCTTTTTGGGAATTGCAAAGAAGGATTAAGGTACAGAAGCAAAGAGTATAATTAAGATGTTATACTAACATCCAAGTGAAATATAATGGAGATTTGAATTATGTAATATATCTTAGCAACTCTTAAAATAAAAAAATATATATTGCAGACACACAGGAGAGAAAATTCCTAATAAGCCTTGGGTAACAATGTGGGTTTGATAAAAGAAATCAGTAGAGCAGTTTTGGAGTAAAGATAATAACTTTAGTTTTGTTCACATTTAGTTTGAAGTTTCTGTGGAATAGCCATTTGCAAATGTGCACTGGACAAGAAAATATGCCAATATGAAACTCAGGACAAATCACTTACATGGGTGTACAGATGTAAGCATAGATCTATAAGTGGAAGATGAAAAAATGGCACGTATAGTTTGTTCAAGGAGATAATAGAAAGTATAAAAAAAAAGAAGGCAGATAACAGAGATCTGAGAAACACAAACTGAAGGTTAAGAGTTAAGGATCAAAGAGAGGACCAGGAAATGACATGGTGAAGAAAGGAAACTATGACTTCATAAAAGCAAAATAGGTTTCAAAGAAAAGTAATGATGAGCAGTAAAAAACAAATAAGATTTCACGCATGTTCCATTGGACCTCATGATGTCAGGAAGCTTGCAAACTATTTACATTGGGATGGTGGGTAACTTGTTGTTCTAGTTTGCTAGCTGCTGGAATGCAATATACCAAAAACGGAATGGCTTTTAACAAGGGGGATTTAATAAGTTGCAAATTTACAGTTCTAAGGCCGAGAAAATGTCCCAATTACAACAAGTCTAAAGAAATGTCCAATCTAAGACATCCATCCAGGAAAAGATACCTTGGTCTGAGGTTGTGTTGTTTTATTGGTAATTACACTGAGTGTAAGTGGATTAAACTCTCCAATCAAAAGACACAGATTTGAAGGAAGGATCCAAAAGCATGATCCAACTACATGTTGTTTAGAAGATCCTCTCCTTAGACCCAAAGATACAAATAGGTTGAAAGTGAAAAAATAGGGAAAATATTCTATGCAAACTGTTCTAGTTTGCTAGCTGCTGGAATGGAAATACCAGAAATGGAATGGCTTTTAACAAGGGGAATTTAATGAGTTGCTAGTTTACAGTTCAAGGCCGAGGAAATGTCCCAATCACAACAAGTCTATAGAAATGTCCAATCAAAGGCATCCAGGGAAAGATACCTTGGTTCAAGAAGGCCGATGAGGTTCAGGGTTTCTCTCTCTCAAGCGAGAAGGCACATGGCGAACACAGTCAGGGTTCCTCTCTCATCTGGAAGGGCACATAGCGAACATGGCATCATCTGCTAGCATCTTCTCCTGGCTTCCTATTTCATGAAGCTCCCCGGGAGGCATTTTCCTTCTTCATCTCCAAAGGTCTCTGGCTGGTGGATTCTCTGCTTCGTGGTGCTGCAGCATTCTCTGCTCTCTCTGAGTCTCTCTGAATCTCTCATTCTCCAAAATGTTTCCTCTTTAGTAGGACTTCAGAAACTAATCAAGACCCACTCTAATGGGTGGAGACATGTCGTCCCCTAATCCAGTTTAACAACCATTCTTAACTAAATCACATCACCTAGGGAGATGATCTCATTACAGTTTCAAATATACAGTATTGAATAGGGAGTATTCTACCTTTAAGAAATGGGATTTATATCAAAACATGGCTTTTCTTAGAGGGCATACTTCCTTTCAAACCAGCACACTTGTGTTACTGAAAACTAATGAGGAAATTATAACGTCAGAAAGTAGAGATGTTATCCTACTTTTTGAAGAAAACTTTACCATTTTGGGGAAGAAAAACATATTACTGTGAAAATGAAATTTTGAGAAAGCATTGATAATATTATAGCCAAAAAAAAGCAAGTTAATCAAATAAATACAAGTATCCAAGGTAAGTTTCCTTATTGATTGGTTGATGGTGAATTGATAAAGATATCTGTCTTGCCATTTGCAATTTAGACTACAGTGAACTTTTGCATGGATGTTCTATAGTGAAAATGCTAGAAAATAGAATCTTTGCTGGTTAAAGAAATCACATAATTTCTGGAATTTATGAAACAAATAATTGATTTCATCAGTTGTAATTTTTCAATTAAACTCAGATAATAAGACTGCTAATCTGGAATAAAGGCAATACTTTGTCAAACCACTGACAATGAATTAGTAGAAGTTTTCTTTTCTTCTAATTTAAATAAACAGATGAAGCAAAGCATTTTGAGTCTGTGATTGCTTATTCATTATGCTCCTACATCTTTAGCAATTTTGTTGAAAACAGGAAATTAAACAAGAGGAATATAGATGGGTAAATAGATAGTGTAGAGGTTTGGAGCAGTATGTACCGCAGAAAAGGTCGTTTTCTTAAAGCTAATCCATTCCTGCGGGTATGGACGCATTGAAGGTAGTATCTTTTGGTGAGCAGGATCTTAACATAAGTTGAGATATGATTCAGTTCAATCAGGGTCGGTCTTAATCCTCTTACTGGAGTCTTTTATAAGAAGAAAAAACAAATAAAATACAAAAAAAAAAAAAAAAAAGCCCAAGAGAAGTTCAGAGAGAAAAGCCAAAGAGACTGAGAGAGGAGACACACAGAAAACAGAGAGAGGAGCACAGTAAAACAGGGAGCAAGCCACTGACGCCAGAAGCTTACGCATCGGAACCCAGGAGAGAAGGGAGAGACCAGCAGACATCGCCATGTATCTGGCAGTGACAGAAAAGCTAAAGATCGTTGATCTTTGGGGGAAAGCATCACCTGCCAATGCCTTGACGTGAACATTTTCATGACCTCAGAACTGTAAACCTGCACGTTAAATCCCCATTGTATGTGATGGTGTGATTGAGAAAACCTTGTCTGATGCTCCTTTTATCCAGGGAATGGGCAGATGAGTAAAAATTAAATAAGGATAAAAAATAAAGAATAGGGGGACATAAAATGTAAAAATTGGGTAAGTTGGAAATACTGTGGGTCAATGAGGGAAGGGGTGAGGGGTATGGGATGTATGAGTTATTATTTTTTTCTTTTATATTTCTTTTTCTGGAGCATACAAATATTCTAAAAATTATCATGGTAAAGAACACACAACTATGTGATGATATTGTCAACCATTGATTGTACAATATGGTTGGACTTTGTGTGTGTAGACATTTCTCAATAACAGTATTTTTAAATAAATAAATAAATACCTGCTGTAAAAGTCAACCCATTCCTGTTATGTTGTATTGTATCAGCTTTAGCAAACTGTAACAGATGAATAGATGATAGACAGTTAGATGCAAAGATATATAGATGTAAAAAAAAGACACATAGTTGTAGCTGATACAGACATAGATGCATACACACAGTCTAAGCAAAGCAATATTAGCAGCATACATATCTTCTAAAACATAGGGGGACAAGAGAGCCTCTTTTGTTGCTCAGATGTGGCCTCTCTCTCCAGTCAACATGACGACAGTCTCACTATCCTCCCCCTCTCTGCATGGGACATGACTCCCAGGGGTGTGGACCTTCCTGGCAACGTGGGACAGAGATCCTGGAATGAGCTGAGACTCAGCATCAAGGGACTGAGCAAAACCCTAGAATGAGCTGAGAAGTAACATCAAGGGATTGAGAGAACCTTCTCTACCAAAGGGGGAAGAGTGAAATGAGACTAAGTGTCAATGGCTGAGAGATTCCAAACAGAGCCTAGAGGTTATCCTGGAGGTTATTCTTATGCATTAAGTAGATATCACCTTGTTGTTCAAGATGTAGTGGAGAGGCTGGAGGGAACTGCCTGAAAATGTAGTGCTGTGTTCCAATAGCCATGTGTCTTGATGATGATTGAACAATGATACAGCTTTCACAATGAGACTCTGTGAATGTGAAAACATTGTGTCTGATGCTCCTTTTAGCTACTATATCAACAGAAGAGTAGAACATATGGAATAAAAATAAATAATAGGGGGAACAAATGTTAAAATAAATTTAGTTTGAAATGCTAGCAGTAAATGAAAGCGAGAGGTAAGGGGTATGGTATGTATAATCTTTTTTTTCTCTGTTATCGTTTGCTTTCTTTTTCTGTTGTCTTTTTATTTTTCTAAATTGATGCAAATGTTCTAAGAAATGATGACTATGCAACTATGTGATGTATTAAGAATTACTAATTGTATATGTAGAATGGAATGATATCTTAATATTTCGTTTGTTAATTTTTTTTAATTAATAAAAAAAGTTAAAAAAAAAAAAAAACATAGGGGGAAAGAGACCCAAAGCTCAGTGTCATGCCACCTGTAAAGGGATGTCATCATAGTGGAATACTGCAAAATACTTGCACATAAAATTTTCAAAGGTGATCTTTGCTTGTCATCTTCAGACTCCTTCTTTCTCTTCCTCTCCCTATCTCTTGCTCTTGCTTCCTTCCCCCATGTCAAAATAAATAAATAAAAAGACAGTCATTCTGAAAACACACTTGCAACAGGCTGATGCTTGAAAAAGAGAGATTGTAGTGTCATTGGAAGACAGGCAAATACACAAGCAATTACAAAAAACAATTTTTTGTGTGATACTCATGGGTTGCTGAGGAGTACACAGCACCTTTGGAAGCACAACCCCCCTTTTCAGGCTACCATCCTTACCTCTCTCTTAACTATTACATATTTTAGAAGTCATTTATATTTTTTATTATTCTTGTTGAGAAGAATTCCATCAGGTATAATACCTTAACAAAAGAGTAAATCATCCAAAAATGTCATTTTGCTGATAGATCTTGCAAAATTGGCCAATTAAGAAATTAATTATGATTTGGCATATGAAGTATTTAAAATAGAGCCACTGGAACCCTAAAAATTCTTATTTTAAATTGAAGAATAAATTTGAATGATCAGAAGTAAGACTATTAATGTGTAATTCATTCTGTAATTCAGAATGTCACCATAAAAAGTCAAATTCTGTATTAAAGATCTCACATCTGAAAGTGGATTTGTTTATATTTTTGATTATAGAATAAATTTTCCAAAATTACTCAATTAAAATTTACCTGTACTGGGTATGTAGTCTTCCTACCAACTCCACAACCTTGAAAAATATTTATTTATTCTTTAGTTCAAATATTTCTTCAAGTATCTTTTAAGTGACAAGGTCTTTTACAGATTCTCGATTTGTAGTGATAGAGAATCCAGACAAAGTCTCTTCGTTCTAGTGAGGACCCAAGTAGAGATAAGGTGGTTAGAAAAATGCTCGCTTAATAACTGAGATAATTATAATTGGAATAATGTCATAAGGAAACTAAAGCAACATAGTGCGAGAAAAGGGGTGCAGAGATTTGGAGACTTGAACGAGACTGTCAGAGAAGGCCTCCCTATTTAAATCACATTTAGCTCTACTTAAATGACATGGTTTTTACAATTTAACATATGTGCATAGTTGTACATAATCATAAGAGAATACAAAACCCACAATAATTAAGGTATACATTGACTTATTTTCTTTAGTAAGGAAATATTTGAACTGATTTATTACATTCTACATTACAGGTTCCCTCAAGATCAAAGACATAAGTTTTGAGGGAGTAGATTTTAACTGTGTACAGAAGATGACAAAATTGATAGGAATCAAATGTGCAATTCTGTTTATATTAGCATTCTACATTTTTTTAAAAAATCACCAAACCTTAAATGGACCTTTGAGATCTTGTAGTCCAAATTTCCCATTTCATATGAAGAAGCAAGGCAGAGAATGTGCCTTGTCCAAAGAGGATAACTAATTACTAGCAATTGAACTATTCCCAGAATTCTCCTATCACACTGAAGGGGTGTAAATTGAGCTAACTAACCAAAGCAAAAGCTAACAACAGATAAACAAAAGGACTAGATGGAAAAGAGTTATAAATATTCTTCTCAATATAAATAACTGGTTTTGGGGTGCACATCTTGTGCATGAGTGTTGACAGTGTTTTAAAGAGGTAAGCCCACAGGGTCTGAAATGAGAAAATCTGTGATCGTGTCCTGCCCACTCTTCATTCAATAGGGAGATTTTCTAGTGAGACATTTCATTCTTTCAAACACCTACCTTGTGCCAAAAAGTCCTAGGTGCTCTGGATAAAGAAATAAAGAAGGCATGGTTCTTGCTTCCAAGGACTTTACAATCTTCAATATTCTCACAAGATGGTTATAAGCAAGTGAGCAAATAAATTTTGCAAATGTGCTTTATAAACTGTTTCGTGTGATTTGAATGTTTTGTATTAGAAAGGCTCATGTAATTTAATATGTGTAAAATTTCTTACACAAAGGAGGTGCTTAATACAGATACTATTTTCTTTTTTATTTTTTAAATATAATTAAATATTTATTAGTAAATTTAACAAATACTTGTGGAGAACTAAGTAAGTACCAGGCAATATTATAGGCACTAGGAATGAAAGGATTCTGTGATGCCTCTTGGATTTTGATTTAAATTGGTAAGTAGATGTTGGTGCCTTTACTGAGACGAGGAAAACAGAGAGAAGCACAGTTTTGAGTTAAAAAATTACACGTTGTTTTACTATGTTTACGATGCCAGTTTGACAATAAAGTAAAGATGCTAAGATGTAAATGAGCATTAGTTATGTTTAGTATGTTATTTGGAGTGTACACTGGAAAACTCATTGCTGGAGATATAAATAAGTATATACATAGAAGATGTTTGATAAGTGAAGAGGGAGAGTATGCAGATAGGACAGCACTTGTATGAAGTTTTACTGTGATGGAAAGCAAAGAAATGGAGCAATAGTGTCAAGGGGGATTTTTTAAATTTTAGGTTAAAAAACAACAACAATTCTATCCTGAATGACTTTCAAAGCTTCCCAAGCATCTGTTTTTGTTGTTGGTGTTGTTTTTCCTTGTTAATATAGTTGATGTAGACATAAAGAACATACTAGCAAATCTCATAAATAATGCAAAGTATTTTCCTACAAATATTGTTCAGTTCAATCATTTGAATAATTGAAACAAATTATCTTAGATTAGCATCTGATTGTCTTGGGTTTTCCCAAACTGCTACCTTAAATTTTCATGGGCTCTAGAAATGAAATAGGTTTAGAGATGAAAAGGAAAAGGAGTGGGGGCGGGCCACTGTGGCTCAGCAGGCAAGAATGCTTGCCTGCCATGCCCGAGGACCCACCTTCAATTCTCGATGCCTGCCCAAGTAAAAAAAAAAAAAAGGAAAAGGGGAGGTTTCAAGTGCATGTTTTCTTTTGTCAATATTTCTGACCCACCATCTGCTCAGTCTCATATTTCAAAATTGATCAGTTTTTCTTTTAATCTGATTCATAATTCAATTATTATCCCACCTTAATTAAAGCAGAAGGCATTTATGGATATTTTCATTAATACTAAATGATGGTATCCTTGGGTGGGCCACAGTGGCTCAGCAGCAAGAACGCTTGCCTGCTCATGTCAGAGGACCCGAGTTCGATTCCTGGTGCCTGCCCATATTAACAAAACAAAACAAAAAAATGATGGTATCCTTCATCCACGTATATTTTATTTGTATAACCACAGATATTTCAACAATTGCTCTTTACCGAAATAAATCCAGACAATAGTCAGAACATATAGAATCTTGCCTATGAATCTGAATAATTATCAATGGGTGAATTTAAAATATAGTTATGTGGAATACGCAAGTTACATAGGAGATGTTCATCTAATTTTTGTACTCTAAATTGCTGTGTGATACAGTTTGGGTAAAGGCTATTCAGGTTTGCCCAGGAACGTCCCAATTTGAGCATATTAAAATTCAAAGTCCCATTGTGAGATATCCTCAGCCCAAGGCAAACCAGGAGCATGTCACCATACATTTTACATATCACTTTTATTTTAAAGAGGAAACGTGAATTGCTAAAAGTATTTTAAATACTGTCCGTAACATGAGTAATCTATTCAGTGCAATACAGTACACTTATATTTTGAGAAACACAGTCCCTGAAGCCTGTATTAAAAATTATTTCAAACCTGTTTTAGAAAGTTTATTGGTTCAAAGAAAAAATTGCTGCTTTACGACAAAGATGTAAGATAGAATCATATGATTTTTTCCCCTAAGTTACTCTGTAAGCCTGGTTTGAATCAATACTTCTCAATTGGCTTTCAACTTTGAAGTTTTGCAACCAAAGCAACACAAGAGTGCAAACCAGGGAGAAATTAACTTCTGAAATTTTTAAACTTGTTGCTTAGAGAAGGGAGTATGTGCTATAGCCATACAGCCATGATTCTAAAAGAAACCAGGAGAGCTTTCTTATCACGACGGAAGCAGAACGTTCCACAGTGGTTGCCAAAATGTTGCCTACATCTCTGCTCGGTATCGCCTATCATCTCTGATGAGACTATACATTTCCAACATGCAGCATTACAGTTTTGATGCTCACTCTGAAAAAATATTACTTTTCACAAAATTGTGAATTTCACTAAAACCCCAGGAAATAATCTTAGGAGAGTTTCAAGAAGACAGACAAAAATGATGATAAGCAAAAAGCTGTGAATGTGAAATGTAACTTTGGAGATGGGCAGTGGGGCAAAGTTATGTAACATGTTTTCGGAGACATTACCAGACAAAAAAATCATTAAAAAAAAGAAAGAAAGAAAAACCTGATTTCTGCAGCAGTTGGAGAATCACATTATCTCTCTTTCAGGAAAAAGGTAAACAGGCTACATGGCATTCCAGCTGAGCCCAAGTAAAAATTCAAGGTTGTCATGATGCATAAAATCGCTATACATAAAACTAACTCTATCTAAAGTAATCCATTAAGCCACAAAATCATGGCATTCTACTCCCTGGCTCTTTTAGAATTGCAGCATCTTAAGTTCTGAGTATGTGGCATGCCCAACTTGTACTTCTGCTAATAATGCTTTCTGCATTCTGCTCCTACTGTATCAATCTCACTGGTGCCTTCTTCAATGTCTGGAAACTATCTCCTTATTTCTCTCCCTCCTGTGCTAAATGGAATGTTCTGAAAGATTATTATGAGCTTCTCTGTATATATAAATATCCATCCTAAAGCAATTTCTAATTCCTTACAATACTGAAATCCAATCCATCTGTGCCTCAAGCTAAGTTTTTAGTTTTATGTTCCTCAACGTCTGGGCCTAAATGAGGCACAAACAGCATAATGAACTCTGACTGAATTTCTGAGGACTACATTTTATTATTTAAAAATAATAACTAACTTCTATTGAGCACTTTGTTCATGTAGGCATTGTGCTAAACATTTATTTATTTTTATTAAAAGCAGTACTTCAAAGTAGTTTTTATTATGCATTCTATTTTACATAGGAGGAAAGCATAGCTGAGAGGGATGACATTATTGCCTCATTCAGACAGCTAAAAAAAAAAGGTGATCTGGAAGCTCTAAACCAGTGTACATGTTAGATTCCAAAATGTGTGTATATATATATATATACATAGCTTGGTTTTTTGATTTCTTATCCCTGTTACCATGGATAATTTTAAAAGATCTGCTACTCAGGAAATTAGAAATCGTAGTATGACCAGTCTATCTACTTTCTGCTCCTGTGAACCAGAATCTGTCAATTTGTGAAGAAATGCTCTGGAGAAAGTAATAAATTAGAGTAAGATCTGCTTTAGAACCCCCAGAAACTTCCCCAGTCTGGCCCAGAAATTCCTTAGGGATTGGAAGCCCCTCCCTGTGCTGGAACAAGTAGAATTATAACACAGCAAATAAAAAAAGAAAATAACATTGTAGGTATATAACGGATATATATTTCTGTCCCTGGTAGGAGTATGAATAGAATTAGAAAAACACTAGAAAGCTTAGAGAAAGAGTCAGAGCAAGAGAGAGAGCTAGAGAACTGAGGACTACAAAAAAGTGAAAATGATTGTGATGTTACACCAGGTGGGAGAAATAGTCACAAGGTAAATGGAAACAAAAATCATAAGCTATATGAAAATTAAAATTATTGTGTGCATTTAAGGAAACACTAAAAACTGCAGCATCATCAGAATCATATTTTAGGTATCGGTTACTTTTACTTTCTAACCTTCACCAAGAATATTAATTTAATTTAATTTAACTTCAGTTTTTATTTAGTAAGGCAATCAACTGATTATAAAAATTTTGTATAATATACTTTATAATGTACTTTTCTATTGCACAGGAGGAGTATGTATTTCTTTGAGTTCTATCTTCTCATTACTTTCCAAGTATCTCCAAAACAGCTTACATGTTGCTGCATCGATGCTCCAGTTATTTACTTTTCTGTCAAATTTCAGTTACTCTCACAATATCATACTTGCACCAAAGTGCATATGATTCCAAATCTCATATATTTTTATTGCCCTTTTTGTTTAGCATGCATACTCAATAACTGCCTTTCTCAAATTTATTTCCTTTTGCAGTTCCGGCCAGATATACGAGCATTAGTTTCCTCCAAACTGCTAGCACCGCATTTGCTTTTTTGTTTTAGTATGCATACTTCCATAATATTCCTTCTTAATGGTTTTTCATATATACCTCTTCGTCATTTTCATTCTCTGCGTGCTTGTCCCTCCTCACACGCAGTCTCTCTGTACTTTACACTCTCTCCTTCTACTGTCTAGTTTTTCTTGGAGGACATTTACTTCCTATCTGTATAGCACCCATCTATCCTAAAGCAATTTCTAATTCCTTACAATACTGAAATCCATTCCGTCTGTGCCTCAAGCTAAGTTTTTAGTTTTATGTTCCTCCACGCCTGGGCCTAAATGAGGCACGAGCAGCATAATGAACTCTGACCGAATTTCACGGATGGCTTATGTGACAAAACAAATGGATTGTGCTTTGATGGGAGAGCAGTCGTTTCACAAGGTGACAGTAGTCAGGAGACTCTTCTCTAATATAATAGAAAGAAAATGGTAAGGGAGTTGTTAGTCTGAAAGTATTGCCCATAAAAGAC
This sequence comes from Tamandua tetradactyla, assembly GCF_023851605.1. NCBI lineage: Eukaryota > Metazoa > Chordata > Mammalia > Pilosa > Myrmecophagidae > Tamandua > Tamandua tetradactyla. The sequence continues at coordinate 30,703,935 of NC_135347.1, read as the reverse complement.
AAAGAGAACTCTTTTTGAGGCAGTTCCTTCTCTCTGGGGTACTCTGCTGATTGTAAAGGATCATCAACAAATATTAAAACCTATTCTCGGAGACACAGAGACTCCAGAACAATCTCTCAGAAAGAAACAGCAATATGGTTATCACAACTTACTTCTTTCTATTTATTCTTTTTGTTTTCAATTTCATAATTCGCATCTTAATCTGACTTCATATATCACAGAGATAGATGAAGCGAGATTAGAAACACAATTACAAAGATAATCATCGGGCTTACTTCTTCTGTTATTTTTCCCTGAAACATTCCCTCGGACAAATAACAGCTGCACCTGAACCTTATCTAGCTGGTAAATCACAACCACATTCTATCTCCGTTTTAATCTAGAGAAAAGGCTGGTAACTGGACATTTGTGAGCATCACTAGAAATAGTAAAATACTGTTGGAGTGAAAATCATATGCAAAAAAAAATTTTCATAGAAAAAAGGTGTTATTATAGCATGATAAAAGCTTGTTATCATTTATATGACTATGTGCAAATTAATATAATTATTGAGCACGGTTCTAGGTATTTGCCTCTGAACCCACTAGAAACTCATACTACTTGGTTTTTAATACCAGGTCATACAATTTGAGGTAGAGAATATTTTAAAGAAATCACTATAAAATGTAGAGAGATTACGAAATCCTCAGAGCTTTTGCTTATTTTAATTACTTTTAAACCCATATTACCACAGCCTGATATGACATGGATTAATTTGGTTCATCGTGCTAGCTGTACCCTGCAATATTTTAAAAAAATGTCTTATACAGTCTCTGTGGTTGGTAATCTATTCTACACAGTTTAGGAAGCATTAGTGACTTCTTTGTCATGTTTCTCTATCTTACTGCCATTTGGAACCAGATTTCCTTCCTAGCTGATATTTATTTACCTTCTGCTGGGGGCGTTTATATATTCCACGGTGCTGTACCGGTGTCCTTCAGTGATACCGCAGGGCATTAAAGGAGAACTGTCCATTTTGTGGCTTTCTCTGATGGCAGTCCAGATCACCTTTTCCTAGTTGCAGACTCAGACTGGCATAAGAAACTCTTTGTCAAATCACTAAAGAGCCATGAGCTATATAAAATAATTTATCCTTTCGGAGACAACAACCATTTTTATTCCTATCAAGGGTAGGGTCAGATTCAGAAAAAACATCCTCAATATTTATACCAATAAACACTATTGCAAAAAAGATTAAAGCTTGAAAACTGGAAATTAAATGTCTATTAAATTTTGAAAATCTACATCTTTAATTTGCTTATTATTTTTGTTTATTTACTTTTCACTTTTGTTTACATTTTACTCTGTTTTTAATTTTACATTTTATATAGTTGCATGTAATATTCACATACATTTAATTTGGAGAAAATAAAAGAAAAAATTATAAAATGTTAATTTTCTATTTCTGTTTTTGCTTTGTATAAGTCTAGATAAGGCAACAATACAGTATGTGTTGAAAAGTGCTTTAAACACCTGCAGTAGCATCTCTTTCTGAATAGCAGATAGAAAATGGAAGATGTTCTCTAATTTAGCCATAAACATCTGGTTTATTTACTAACATGGGCCCAGTTTCATCACATTATGAGTAACTCAGAAAGTAAGTTATTCTGTCATGTTATTATTTATTATTATTATTTAAATTCTGAATAAGTAACAAGACACCCCAAATATTAAACTTTTATTGAGTTTAATATTTAATGTTCACCCAGACTAAAGAAACTTATTATAATGAGTTCTCAAGCTGTCCACACCTTTTTATCATCCATTATAAGTTAGAATTCATCCTTTTTCTCTTGCCCTGTGCCTGGTTTCTAACAATATTGTCAATTTAGGAAGTTCTGGGGCAAGTTCATGGAAGATGAATATGATAATATTTTTGTTCAAAAAAATGTGCATGTTGTCTTTTGATTTGTATTTTATAAACTATGTCTGCTTTCCTATATGACAACTGAAACTAAGCATATGAATTTAAATATATTTTTGAAAAATATTAAACCATTATTTCCTCTGTTCTTCCTTTAACTTCTTGCTTTGGGTATCTTTAAAATAAGATATATAAGTAGATAATGGAGAAAATATATAGTATGAACATACAGTGAAGTATTATTCAGCCATATGAAAGAATGAATTCTGATGCATGCGACAACATGGATTAAACTGGAAGCTATCATGTGGTGTGAAATGAGGCAGACACCAAAGGACAACGCGAGTTATTTGAAAGTATCCTTAGGGGACTCATTTGAAGATTGCCTGGCTGCTGAATGATTACAAAATAAGCATAGTGGAAAACACAAATACAACAAAACAAGGCTGCACACAGTTACAATGCAATGCTTCAACCTGCATATTTAGTAGGAATGGATTTTTAGTTACTTTGCAAAAGTGGGGTGACCTTATACATAATCCCTGCATCTTGGCTTCTACATGTAAAAATTATATCATTACAATCCTTTCAGTGAAAGAGGCAGATTTAGCTCATTCCAGGAACTGAACTGGGGTCTCCAGCATGGCAGGCAAGAACTCTGCCTGCTGAGCCACCATGGCCCGTCCAACTCATGTCTTTTTACAGCAAAGTATTCCACAGTGTGGATATGTCACATCATATTAAATTATTCCCATATCACTCACATTGTTTGCAGTTTTTTTATAGTGGGAACAATACAGCAATAAATATGTTTGTCCCTACAATATTACCTATTGGTATCATTATTTGCTTCTATGAATATAGTTTCCTGGTTAAAGGGAATGCACATTTTGATTTAATAATGATAGATGACATTCTAAAATATCTGTATCTATTCACATCTTAATCCACAATGTACAAGGATACCCTGGTGTTAAGAATTATCAAATCGAAATTTTAGATATCATCAGAGGTGAAAAGAGATGTCACATTTTTACTTTAAGTACTTCTTTGACAGTTATTACAATAGAGTGTGTTTTCATTATTATTGCTCAGTTGTCTTTGCTGTTCTCTGAATGCGCATTCATATGGAATGAACTTTTGAGTGTTTTTCCATCAATTTCAATGGTCATTATACATTATAGATGTACTTTTTTTATCCTACCTGGAGTTGCAATACTTTCTCATTCAACCTATTTTTAAAAACTTTACTTCATCTAATGTTATGTTTTCCATGCACATATTTTACTTCATAAATTTAGCATTTAAAAAATTATTGACTCAACATAACCTCTAGAGGTTCTTCTCAGTTTGTTTCTCCTTTTTTTTTTTTTTCATATGTCTGAGTTAGTGGCACAACTATATTTTCTTCTAGATAACTAACTGTTTATTCTGGCAACTGTTATTAAATAATTATTCATTTTTCCACTAAATTGAAATGTCACCTATACATGCACTTTTAGGAAGACTGATATGAAAGTAAAATAATCTTTCATCAAAGTTATCCAGATATTTAAAAATGAGTTACCCAGATATTCAAAAATACATTTAAAATTTTAAGTTGTCTGCAATGGTTGAAAATATGTAAATGATAAATCAGAGAAACTTCCGTATAATTTATCATTAGTAACTTCTCATTAATGATACATAATTGGAATATTGTGTACCTATTACACATCAACAGGCTCTTAATGAAGTTGAGAACATTATGCAATATTGTTTACCATATTAATTAGCTTTATTAATTCCATCTTTATTATGTTAATCTGTTGTTATTTCAGTGACAAATCTCAGGTTAGAAACATGCAAATTCATTGGATTAATTTTTCATGGACCTCAACCATGACTGCCAAGTGAACTGGAGTTGACAGGATTTTTGTGGCAGAGACTGTTAGCTGCTTTCTACATCCAGGGGCTTCCCTTCTTCCTGGAAACACAATTAAATTATATTTCCCAGGTCACTTACTTGTGACCCTGTGACTGAGCTCTAGCCAGTGGAATCTGGACGGAAGTAATATTCACGAGTTCCAGGCCTATACCGTAGAAATCTCCTAGGATGTCTTCCCTGACCTTTTTTTTCTTTCCAGGTAGCTAGCTAGAATGGAGTGGAAACAATTTCTAGGTGATCATGAAATCCAATGTTTAGCATAAGATAGTTTCCATTCAGGAAGGGTCCGCTGCGGCTGTATGATTTCCTGGAGGAGAACCACAGCCCACCTGTTTACAAACCCAGGATTTTAATGTGAACATGAGGCAAGCCTATTTTGCTTTCAAACCATTTTATGGAGATGTGCACTTGTTTCTTTTGTTGTTGGGTTTTTTTCAACATTAGCCTACTTTACAACAGGTGTCAATCACATAGCAGTCACCTTCCTGAAACTCTCAGATACACTATTTCATTTAAATATTAAGAAGGAGATCAAATAATATTTTGTGAATTACACATAGAAGTGTTTATTTCTGAATCCTCTTGCATAACTTTCTTAATCTTTTGTCATTATTTTATATAAGCATTGAATTATTAAGACATTATAGAAGCTGATAAATGCAAATCTTAAAAAGGGGGAGATAATTAACATCAGATAATCATTAGAAATAAATGTTTTTAAGAATACAGAGTTGGGAGAGACCTTGTTGATTGATTCAACTCTTTCAAAACATGAGTGTGTAAGACAACTTTCAAGGCAGAGTTGTCTAGACATTAGATAAAGAGGAAATACTTTTCTAATAATTATGGAGACTATAAATAAAGAGATAAAGCAATATCACATAGTGTTGTTTCATTTTACAAAGAAGGAAACTTAAGGCCTCAGCTGTTCTGTGATTTGACTAAGATATTAGCAAGTTATTGCCATGGTTTATCATACTCAACAACAATTAAGTATGATAATAACCAATATTACTATACTACTACCACCACTACTAGTTGTACTACTAGTACTACCAAGTACTACTATTACTACTAATACTTACATGTCACATTTATTGAATATTTTTGCGTCAGGCACTGGTTTGACTGCATTGATGTATTAAGCCCTCATGAAATCCTTATAATAGCCCCTATACAATAATATTATCTTCATTTTGCAGATGAAATAACTGGAATATAAAGAAGTTATAGAAGTAAGAAACTTTCTCAAGGGTACTTGGGACTTATCATTTACGACAATTAGTGGTGAAGCCTGTATTGGAACCCAAGCAATTGGCTTGAGAGCTTAGCAGAAGGCTGTGCTGACTCCCACCCACACCTTTACATAGTCATAGATCCACTCCACTAGATGCTTATTGCTTCTTTATGTTTGAGATTGCATGCCTGTCAGCACGACTTTATAAAATGATACATTAACTCGCACTCCAGATTGTGAGGCCAGGTGAGGTACAAATATGCAGGCCAAACATTGATTCTGGCCAAGTTGAAGGGAGTTCTGGAAGTTTGCATTCATGATGGAGTTCAGAGGAAGAGTCTGCCTAGAGTCAGCTGGTGCACAGCTACAGAAGGTATAAATAGACCACTAATTATTCACCAAAAGACAGTCAGGAGAATGCAAGCCATAAGGTGAGACAATCATTGAAGAACCAGGAAATGAATAAGAAAACAGGTAATAAAGAAGTGCCATAGGTGAAGTTAGGTTAGAAGACAGGATACTGGTAAAGTGCTGGTGGTAGAGATGGAGACATATATGTAAGAGAAATCATACATGTAAGGGAAACTCCTGCCAGTTAAGACAATTGTGTATGCTAAACTACTGTGTCAGCTATACCTCCCCCCACCAAAATGTACAATGGCTCAAACAAAATAGATAATTTCTTATTGGCATTACAATCCAAAAAAGGTATTCTAAATCATTGATTGTTTTTTTTTTTCCATGAGATTATTTAGAGACCCTTTCTTTTTCTTATCTTATTGCCCCGCCAACCCCTCAGGGGTTATCATCACGCACATCAAGTGCAAGAGAGGCAGAAAGTACATACGTGATAGGTTTTTAAAGTATAATTAAAATTTAATTGTTTGGAGTAGTTCTAGTGGTGAGAGATGTAATCCTATCACAAATGGCAATTTCATGCTAGATAGTATACTGCATCTATTCTACTACATATTTTAGACACATCACTTAAATTCTCATTCTTTTGACCAAAATTTCATCTCATGGCCACATCTAAATAACAAGGAATTTGGGAAATAGTGTCTAGCTGTGAGTCCAGGAAACAGAGGATATTGATTTTGCCATAAACCTTACCTGCTTAATTTAGTGCAACAGCTAGTTCCAGAGTTAGCCATTACACCTTCTACTCAGATCAGGCTACACAACCAAGTTTAGGGCATGAGATCTGGATAGATCCTGGCATTAATATTTTGTTGAAAAATAAACTATTTCACATTTATATCAATGGGCATGTTTGTACAAATCTATTCCATCTTCTTTTATTTTTTTAATTTGTTTTTGTTTTTTTCATATTCTTTTATTTTTTCACATGAATGTTTTCACCTGTAATGATGAGTATAGTTCTCTCCTGGTAACCATTTGGGATGTTACTAACATCTTCATGATTTAAACTAAAATCATGTTTGTTTCATGTAGTCTCACCTACAGATAAAGACTATATTTCTGAAATGAAAATATCAACTTACATTGTTTTAAGAAAGGTAAAAAGTGTGTAACGATAATAAAAATGGCAACTGAAATCTAATTTTCCTTTCAATAATTTGCTTTATGACTTTAAATATGATGTACTTCAACTTAATCATTAAATATACACCAAACTAAGGGCTTCTTAAGCATCCCCAAAGAAAACAGCCCCAGAAAAATGTTGAATAATACTAAAATGTCTATGCATTTCCTACTGGAACAAAAACAATGTTTAAAAGAACATGTATTAATTTTCTTTGGAAATGAGAATCATTCATTCTATAAAATTTTGCAAAGTATTGTTAAATTCTCTCACAAATTTCACAAAAGAAAGCAAAAGGTACCATATTTCAAAAAATAACAAATATTGTTTGCATACATTTCTTAGATTTACCTAATTGCCAACTCTTGGAAATATTATTAATTTTTACTGGTTTTATGATGATATTAAGGCTGTGAATCTAATAGGTATGAATGGCCCAAAATAAACTATTCTAAGCACTTCTTTGGAGAAGTAAAAGAATCCTCCTATTTGTTCTTCAGTAAAAACAAATGACATATGGTGTCAAGCCACCCCTGGCTGGAACATTCTCAGCAGGGAAAGTGTCACTGAAAATGATCAATGAATTTCATTTCATACTCAATACGCTTGCTTTCAGACCAATTGTAAAGGCACAATAATTTGTACACTTCTTTTGGTGTTCAAAACACATAGCTATCTGACATTGGTACATAAATTGCAAAAAAGTTATCCTCATCCTTAACAATGCAATCTCATTAAGAAATGCATGCTTCTGGATACATGTTCTTTAGAACTCTACTTTGTTCCCTTTATTTTTAAAAGCTAAAGACAGAGAATGATATTTAAAAACTATAGTTTCTTTTTTATAATTTTAAAGTCTGAAGGAACTTTAGAAAATTAGTAGTTAGTATAAGAGGAGAAAAAAGTGACCTAGGCATGTGAACGTGTCTCATTACTCCAAAGCCTTCAAGTGTGGTCAATGGAAAAGGGAAAACTTAGCTTCACCTGAAATATCAATGTAGCTGCTGGCGAAAGAGCCGTGAAGGAGAAATTCTGTGTCACCAGCCTGAAGTCTGTGTATCATTTGAAAAAAATTAGTTGACCTCTAATTCCATCCATGTGCTTAGAAAAATAACTTAACGGAATTGCTAAAATTATCAGTCAAATTCCTGCTATCAGAGGGGGACCACCAAAGGCACATGCCCTGTGTGCACAGGAGAGGTCTACCAGCCATGTCTCAAACTCCTTCATGCTTTCTGACTGCACCAGTGAGAGCCACCTCCTTGTTTTTCTTGAATGTTCTGAGCACATTCCTACCTCAGATCTTTGACTTGCCTTTTCCTTTTACCCGGAAAGCTTTGCTTCCACATAGCTGTTGATTTATGTCCTTGGTTGTTGATCATGTGGCCCTTTATAGGAAAAACATTCTCAACCACCCAATTACAAATACTCATGCACATATATTTTTATATATCCTCACACACACACACATCTCATTCTCTCTGCTATTTACCTGTCTTATTTTCTTACAAAATGTGTATTATCACCTGACATGTTTACTTTCTGTTTTGTCTGTCTTTGTTTTCTTCCTGCATCTAGAATTCTGTCAGGGACATGGTAAAATTCAACAATATTTCTTGAGTGGATGGATAGATGGATGAGTGAATAGATGAAAGAATGACTCCTTTCAGGGAGCAATTTTATATACTATGATTTTACTACTTGGAAAAACATACATTTTCACAATTTTCCTTGCTAATTTAGCTAAGGGATGACAGAAACTTGTTCTTTGAATAAAATAATATTTTCAAAGATGCTATGATAATAATTTTGGTTTAATCTTGAGATGAAAACTTGTCTCTGTCTTGCTGATAAATAATCGAGTATACTTGCATGATAAACTTCATTTCAAGGGAATCACAATTATGATGCATGTAAATAGTTTTCCCTATTTCTCGTGGTAAATATTTAATATATATTCTCCTGGAAGCAAGAAAGCAACTGGAAGTTGCTTAGTAGTACCTAAGAGCACTAATGCATTCTTAAATAACAGTACTCAGGTATGCGTATAATAGTTGCTTAAACAACAAAACCCAGATGGAAAGAAAGAAATCTCAGGAGATTGATTTACAGGATGCTAAGCCTTCTAACTCAAGGTCACTGGCTCAGCTCTAATTCAAGTCATCAGTTATTGACATATTTATCAATTTGTGAAAATGAGATGAAGTAAGTTATTCTCTCAAAAAGAAGGTTTATCAAAAACCTGTACTGGATCAGAGCTCATATGAGAGATTCTTATAGTTACGATAATTTAAGTAATAAAGAGAATTTGTTGTGTTCTCATGTGCTTAGCCCACAGCAGCACAGATGTATCAATGAGAAACTTTATCCTACTCATTGACTGGATATCTCTACATTTAACTATTGCCATGTATTAATTTACCCTTGAAAACAATTTACCTAATAAATTGACGAAATGTTCAGGATATTCAAAAATTCACTGTATGTTTAACTGTCAAATTATGACACAAATGATTACTCCAGTGTATTGATAATACAAACATGAAATCATTTGAATATACCTAAAATACCAGTGGATAAGATGGGTCAGTGGTAAATTCTCTCAATTTACGTGCAAGGAAAACAATATCTACAAAGTCTAAATCATTGGCCAAAATCAAAGAGTGACCAGTAGCTGAAATTTCAGAGGTAAATTCTGTGTTCCCTGAATTCTCTTCCTCTGTCATTTATGTCTGTGAGGCATTATTACCTCAGTAACTAAGAATATGTGTTGTTCTGATTTGCTAGCTGCTGGAATGCAACACACCAGAGATGGATTGGCTTTTAATAAAAGGGGATTTATTTTGTTGGTTCTTCAGAGGAAAGGCAGCTAACTTTCCACTGAGGTTCTTTCTTACGTGGAAGGCACAGGATGGTCTCTGCTGGTCTTCTCTCCAGGCCCCTGGGTTCCAACAACTTTCCCCGGGGTGACTTCTTTCTGCATCTCCAAAGGCCTGGGCTGAGCTGCTAGTGCTGAGATGAGGAATGCCGAGCTGCTAGGCTGTGCTACATTGCATTCTCTCATTTAAGCACCAGCCAATTAAGTCAAACGTCACTCATTGCAGCAGACACGCCTCCTAGCCGACTGCAGATGTAATTAGCAATAGATGAGATTCACATACCATTGGTTTGTGTCTGCAGCAACAGAAATAGGTATGCACACCTGGCCAAGTTGACAACTGAATCTAACTAACACGTGTAAAGATTAAAGCTGAATAGAAAATCCTCCATGTGGTTCTCTATTTGAATCTTATTTATTCTGAAATAATGTTCCTGTGTATTTAATTCTCATTATTTTCATAGGTTTGAAGTTAAATCTCCTCGGCAGTATGGAATTTTTTCAGACATTTTGCGTATTTCTGGAGTCTAATTCTATATGCCTTAATAGACACAGACAAGATTCTCACTCTGATGTCTAGAAATAGCAAATTATCTGATACTAATGATAAAATATTGAAGAGAAAAAGCATTTACATCTGGGTGAAAATACAAAAAATAATTTTCTTCTTGTGGTTAAGAAAGTTCAAGTGATTTCTTTTACTCTATAATTATCTTAATACCCTCTTGTTTTAATATACTTTAAACAGGCATTAAGAAAAGCTGACATAATGCTTTTTGTAAAGAGATTAAAAATTCAGATAAAGACAACAGTGCCTGATGCAGAGTAGGCATAAATAAGTTTTATACTTGACTTAGTTTTGTATCCCTTTTTGTGGATAAATGTATTTTATGAAAAACAAATCTCTAAATTCAGGACCATATGAAGGAAATCAAGCTTAAAGAAAAGACTGTAAATTATTCCATAAAAAATTATACCCTTGCTTGTTTTACTGTCTGAGAATAGCATGAGTAATGTCAGTAACTGATTTGCACACTCCATACCTATTATTAGATATATTGAATAGCATTCAAGATCTATTAATTATACCAAATATTTTTGTTTTAAAACTTGGCTGGGAGATTTGAGGAAAACTAAAGTTATGAAGGTATTCAAAGCATGGATAAGACATTCTGTTCTATAATTTATGAGCTTTTACTTTGGGCTCTTTGTTGCTATTTTTCCAGTATCATTCATACGGTTCCATTGTCATTTGTCTATAAAAGAATAATGTTTATAATATTTTCTTTGGGGCACTTTATGCCTATTGTATTTACAGGCTTAATATTGCTGTATAATTAATAAAAATTAACATTTCTAGCAGGTTGGCTATTAGGTATTTCTATCAGTAGTAGAAAAACTATTGCTTAAATTCTAAATATGAATGTCTAGCAATTTAATTTTTGAGAGGAGACCAGAATCTTTGTCTGATTTAAACAATGAGTTTTAAGAGGGTTATGGATGAAATTGAGTCAGGCCAAAATGATGGGGAAAAGTTAGCTTGAGTTTGGGGAATTAAATCACGTAAAGAATGACTAAAAGTGTTGGGTGTGTTTTGTGCAAAGAACAGATTAAGGCAAGTCCTTATGAATAATTCAAATATCTCAAGTTCTTGTCATGTTGAAGATAAATTCCCTATTTTGGTTTAGAACAGAAATAGAGTCAATACATAGAAATTATAGACATAAAGATTTAATCTGAATGTGAGAAAATTACTTCAATGTTTCTTTATATTGTAAATTTCCAAAAACTGGATATATTCAAGAATATACATATAAAGAAAATTTCTTAGGAATATTTGTCTACTCTTTGGAATATTCAACCAGATCATTTCCAAGGACATTTTAAATTCTAGCATTTTATCATATGCATAATAATTAATACTAAGAGATATGTCACAGTATCTAAATAGAAGCATTGTTTCTTGGGTCACAAATATTGTTGTGATAGTCCTCGTTAAATATTTTTCTCAATGCATCTCACTTATAGTTATTGATGACTTTTTTTCAGTTACATGTGACATACATGTACATACATTTCATTGAAGATCAAATGCAGAATCACAAGTTAAACACAGCCAGGGATTAGAGCTTTCAAAGAGATTTAAGGGATTTACGATTGTTAGCTCCCCCCAAATTCTGATTTTTTAAATATGCATTTCCTGATTTCTTTGCTTAAGGGAAATTATTTTATGCATGGGAAACCTTTCTTAGTTAAATATATTTCACTGTAAGATTCACAGATGTAGTAGTTTTGAAGAAGTTATATTAAATACTGAAAAGGATTACACACAAAGTAATTTTTAATTGAAAGAAAAAGACCGAATATTTTTAAAAATATGTTTGTCCTGCTTACCCTTTTCATCAGTATCATATTATTTCTCTGTATTTATCTTGCTATTGCTCATCTAGATTTAATGATATCTTCATCTGTTTCCTTTTTATTCATTGATTCACTTTTATTTTCCCACTGGCTTCATCAGTCTATCCTTATGCTTCTTGAGCCTTAAGGATTTATGAAGAGGATCACTGTATGCTCTTTCGGTGTACTGCCAAATTGGACTTTTCTAGTTTCTGGTATGTCTTACAATTCTGAAAGGCTGTGTTTAACTTGTAGATTTATGACTGTATTTGAGATAACCCCAAAGGTTGCATTTCAATGGACCTCTTGACCATTAGCCTCTCTTGTATCTAACCTGCACTATTACTGCCTATAAATAATTAGTTGTTTCCATGTTCTCTGAAGCTGTCATAACATCTTAATGGCATCCTCATTAAGTAATGAATGGAATAAAATATTTGACACTAATTTTATACTTGCATGAGATCATGATTTTTACACTTTAGAATTTGCCCTTTATCATTGAAGGTTTTTCCCCCCATAGTATTGTCTAAGGTTTCTTTATGACATCTTAGAGGACAAGAAAATTTCTCCTGGCATGCATTTTCTTCCCCTAATAAAATAATTTGTTTTCATCTCATGGGCACTATAACTAAAATGCTTCATTGATAATCTGTGCTTCATCTATTAAAAAAACCAAAGCCCTATATTTATCAGCATGCCTTCAAATTGTGTCCACCTTATTAGGACATTTATTTTCTGATACTATAATTTCTCCTGCATTTATTTACCTATTTGTTTATATTATCATCAGTTTTAATTTGAATGTCCTCTTTGCTCAACTACCTTACTTGTTTTATCTTGCTGATTGGTTATTGATCTAAGTTAACACAAATTCTGTTTTGGATGGCCTAAGAATATATATAAGTATTTAAAAGCATAGATTGTTTGGCTTATATAGAGAGAGATACATAGTCTGAAAGACCAATATATGGGTCTCACTAAGTATCCTTAAATTACCTGTGTACAGCAGTTCAGAAGTACAATAAGTTTATTTCAAAACAACAACTTATACCCACAAAAATAGTACCAGGAGCCCCCAAAGCACTTTCAGTTTCTTGAAATTCATAGAGTATTGCTTTTAAATAGTTAGAGCTAGAAAATATAGTAAAAGTCATCTGCGTCAGTGCCTTTATCTTTCTAAGTGATACAGGCAGAATGGTTTTACATCAGAGCTTCAACTGAAGTTTTTGCTTGAAAAGTTTTTGGAGCAGCTATAATATAAACATGACAATTCATCTAATAATCCATACATATAATGAAGAATATGTAATTTTCTGTTTCTTATGCATGGCAGTTTGCTAAGAGAAAACAAAGATTTTAAGGAAAGAAATGCATTGTTAGAGATCATCCACAAAACTTAATACTTGTTGAATATTATACTGCAGTCTTAGTCAACAGATATTGTGAAAAAATAGCTCAGAGGACTCCCATTTCCTAATAACAATTGGTGCCTCCGAATAAGAAAGAAATGGCTTGCCTTTCTAAACCTTAGTTTTCTCATGTGTCCAATTTGTGTTTATTATGAATGAATAGCATAGTGCAGGCAAAGGACTCGGTTCATGCCAAGTACTTAGTAAGGATTCAATAAACTGGAGTATTGTTTTCAACACATTGCAGGATTTCAAGACAACCAAAATCATGCTTGTAGACAGCTGCCATTCCATGATACCAAAAGTCGTCTCCTTAGGTTGCCATAGAGCCTACAATAGAATTTCAGATCTTTCAGTCGCACTCATAAGTATCAGATATTATACTCAGAATCAACTTTTACTGAAAATTGAAACAGAAGTCAGGAATAAGCAAAGCATGCCGAAGTCTGGAATTGTCAAGATCTTTCCTTTGAGCAGCAGGATGAACTCTGGCCCAGATTTAACATTTGAGGACTAAGTAATTCAGGCAAAGCATCATGTGCACCCAAAGGGCTATTTCAGGCATGAAATATTCTTCTTTTAGACTTATGCAATTATGAAGGAGACACTGACGTTTTCCATCTGGTCATGCTTCAAAAGTCCATTAATTCTAAATGTATTTACCATAAGCAACTTAGACATTCCCCACTGAAAGAAATCCCAGGATAAAGTAACCTTCCCTCTGCTAAATACAATCTGAAGCTCTGCTTAGTATGTTTACAAGGATATTTGACTTTGATATTTCTTCTTGGACATTTCCAGGATGGAGACGATGCATTACAGGGCAGCTTTTATGACTTTCTTTCCTAGGACCTATAATAAATAAAGATAAATGAAATCAATAAAATTATTGTTTTATTCATATGCATTTAAAACTTCATTTATACTTTTTCTGATTATGATATCAATCAGTATTTGTTATTGTTTTTCTTGCATGCATGTGTGAAGGGGGCTTAAGATATGAAAGAGGTTGATTAGGTGAAAACAGACAGTAGAGAAGTTTAGAGAGTACATTCAGGGAATCTCATTATTGTATAGCTTATGCTGGGTCCAAATGTTTCAGTAGAGTAGAACCCTGATGTATTCCCTAGGTTTCTCTAGAGAAACAGAATCAACAGGAGATGCCTGTAAATATGAGATCTATAATAGTGTCTCACAAACCCAATGGGATGTAAGATTCCAAGATCTGTAGGGCAGGCCACAAGCTGGCAGCTCCAATGAAGGTCCTCAATGAACTCTCAGGACAGGTTGGCTGACAGAAGCAGAAAGAGTGGTTGTCTCTTCTGAATCCTCTTTAAAAGTCTTCTGGTGATTAGATAAAGGATCACTCATTGCAGAAGACACTCACCTTAGCTGATGGATGCAGCCGATGTGGTCATGATTTAAGTCAATGAAATGTACTTGCTGCAACAGACAAACCAGCGCTTGCCTGACCATTCAACCGGACACTACCACCTGGCCAAGTTTCACACATGAACTTGACCAACACACCTGCCCACATGGTACTTTACATATTTATAGGAATAGACATGGGGAAGGGAAGCAGGGGAAATATGTGTGACTATATCACAATGGGACTTACCAGGAGAGAAGAATGGTTTGGTTAGAATGGGCCAATCTCCAAAACATATCTGCTGTTATCGGTATGTTTTTTTTTTGGAGCTATTTCAGACAAATTGAGGGAATTACACCAAATCTCAAAATGAAAGTGAAAAATATATTGAGCCCTCAGGGCTATCCAGATTTTTCTCAGTCTATCCTCTTGTCCCTGAGGATTGTAATATTTATATCATTTCTGTTTGACACTAGATTGTAGGGATTTACATATTCAATAAGAGGCACTCAATAGAGTTTGAAGCACAAAAATTAGTGGAATTTGGGGTAGTAAGTTATTCTTATTATTATTCAAACAAAGTTATAGTTAGAAATCAGAATTTCCAAATTGTTTTTATTTTCCTCTTAAATACTTTCTGATTGTTACTAATACTTGTTTCTTTTAGAAACGCAGACTTAATCCAATATGACAAATAGCAGAATAATTCTCCATTCAACAACAAAACAATCCAGGCTTCTTGGCCAGCATTCTGTTGTTATGATTTACATTGCTTAAAAGACAACAGTATTTCAATGACTAGTGATGAAATCTTACTACTTCTTAAGGAAAATAAATCTTCAAGTTGAACATTTGACCAAAAAAGATCAATTTTCTCTGACTCTGCAGTTGAGAAGAGTCATCAGTATTGCAAGGCAAATCATGTTAACAAAGCTACTGATTAAATTTCAAAATAGAAAAGCAATTTCAAATACATAGAACTTGAAACCTATATTTGATATTCATTTTTATATACTCTAAGAACTATTTCTCAAGACATTTTGCTTTATTCTGTCAACTATAATTATAGTAAATAACAAAAGTGAGAAGAGCACATGGATATGTAAGAAGAGGTTTGAGGAAATGGTTGCATCACCAAGAATGAGCATGGAGTAACTAATATGATGTGATAAACTATAATTTAGATAAATGAAACAAAGGGAAAATGTACCCACTTTACTTGAAAGCAAAATTATATTCAAAACTATTACTTGTAACTTTAGATACACTGAATGTTAGAGAACAGACGAGAATATGAATTATGTGTTTCAGACATGATTTTCTCATAAGAAAATAAGGGAATTGTATATAATATAGCTATGTGTGAATTTTCACAAATTTGCTTTCAAGTATACCGTGATACAGAATTGATAAAAATAGGTCAGTAATTAACATTTTTGCCATATCCCTTGTCAATGGAACTTTAAGCACTGAGTCACAAATATTGGATCCTTTTAGCCTTTAGAACCAAAGAACCCTTTAGATTCTGAAATTAAGTTTTCAATTCATTAATATTTATTGCACAAGGGGGAATTTTTCTACTGATCTCTATATAAAGCGTGAATAACAAAGGGCTAAAATGAAAAACTTGGGTTTAATATAATTCGGGTTCTGTCCTTGATTGGTTCTATGTCTTAGGGCAGAGTTTCTCAAAATTAAGTTAACATACAGGTGCAAATTTCTTAAGAAAAACTTTCTTGTAAACCTTCCCTGTTAATTTAAATTATATTATAATGTTACATTTCAAAAACATAATACTAATAAAAAAGACAAAAGTACTATAAATATATTTGTCTCATGTTCATAGCTCATATATAGCTAATAACAAAAAATTACCAATCAAATATCAATTAAAACCAATAAAATTTAAATCAGAAACACTGATTTAATGTACTAGATAATATTGAGTTACCAAAATTAGACATGCTTATCTTACCAGGGATCATGTGAAAAGTTAAAACTCCAATTTTTTTCTAATCAAACTGTGAAAAAAAGTTTTTTTATATAGGTGTCATCATATGATATAGTCCTATAAAGAATGCATTATGCATATCATCTTCCTTTATCCTTTTCTCATTATTCTAAACAACTATAAAGAAGTATATCATTCTGCCAAAGTAATTGAAAATACGAATGAAACATATCAACACCGATGTCCTTTTTAGTCATTTTCTACGCAATTAAAAAAATCATTAAATATAAAGATAGAATACTAAAATCTTTAAATTATGCATAGATTATTAAGAGTTCACAAAAATATGTTTTAATCAACACAGAATAAGTCACTTAACTTCTCTGAATCTTGGAATCCTTAAGTGAAAAATGGGTAAAGAGAAGTGTAAGATGAAAGATTAACTAGGCTTTTATTTTTTTCCTATTGCCATTCGTGATTTAATGAAACCTATTAACGTGCATTTATCAAGTACCTAAAGACAAGAAATATGAAATTTTACCCTTCTTGAAAGCTAACAAGTTAGTGTGCCATAGGGATTTTATTACTCATGGCACAGAGAGAAGCATGAACTTCATATTTGTATCTGTTTTTTTTTTTTACCTTATCGTCCTAAGAGGTCAGTATGAAATGGTCCAAGTAGATGTTGTACATGCAGTAGGTTTGAATCATAGCTAAGGAATCCCGGATTTAGAGCTGCCAATATTTAAAATGGACGGCAAGCAGAATTGTCTTTTGTCTGGGAAAGAGATATTACCCTTATTGTGCTGTATAATAAAAATGTATGCCCTTTGCTCCAGGTGGCAAACACTTTCTCTGTCGTCCAAGACTGTTTAATATAAAAACATCTTTTAAAGGAACAGTCTGGAACAAAAGGCACCAGCCATTGCACTAGGCACTTGGAAAAGATATATGAATTATTCATAGTCTTTATTCTCAAGAGCTAACTGACCAGTGAAGAAGACCAATACATAAATAATTGTATTGCAATAAAATTAAAATATGTATTAGACAGAGCACTATGAATTAAGAACGTTATTCTGCCACATGGTAACTCTGGGAGGACATAAGAGAGGAGAGTGCTTTGAGCTGGGGATTGGGAATAAAGTAGAATTAAGCGTTAGGGAACAAGGGAGTTAAAATAGTACACTGGAATGTGTTTGGTTTTCAAATACTTTAGATGCTGTCATTAACTGGCACTATGGCTTGCAGTAGAGTTTCTGAAACTTAGGTTAACATGCATAAACATCTTAAATACACTTTTTTTGTGTGTAAACTTTCTAATTTAAAGCGTTGCATTACAATGTTATTCACAAGGGAAAACTTTGCATGCAATGCCCAGACTCTGCAAGATCTCTTTCTGGACTAACTCATCATCAATCTTTCTCAGCATTACATTGAACAGCTGTCAATCAGTTTGCACCAAAGAATGCTGGACTGCATTTGAACCCTGAATAAAATCCTGAAAAATGGAACCAGTTGGTCTAATGAAACACTTTTCATATTTTGCTCAATATTTATTCATAACAAATATTTAACACTTTACCTTATTTGATTACTTTATCTTGGCCACTTTAAATTGATTTGATTTTGCAAAATAAATTATATGCTTTATCTCACATAAGATAGCAGTTTGTGGTGCATTATAACAGCTTTTAAATTTCTAGTGTGTTCTGCCACAGAAGAGGGCCTTTAATCTGCAAAACATCTTTTAGTGTTTTGACATTGGTATTACTAAATAAGTATAAAATATTATTCTTGATATTAATATCTGTGCTATGATACAAAGGGCAAAAATGTTATTTTATAAATTGACTGTAAGCCTGCCATCACTGAGATTAAGTATGATATTTCAAAAGTATATGCCATGACTTACTGATGTCTGTAAATATAAATTTTGAAATGCAAGTCTAATTAGAAAATAGCATTCATCATTCTCACAAACAATCCATAACCTGACTCCTGAGTCTCTCTTCTTTCCTTGCAGTTCTGTTCTGTTCTAGCTTTATTTTCCTTATGACATTTTGATTTCACCAATAAAGCCTTTCTCTGAAAAAATCTGTCAATCTTAATCAAGTCTAGAGTCTTCTCAATAACATATTTTATGTTAAAATTGAAGTGGACAGAGGAGAAGGAAACTCATTTCTAATCAGACACCTGCCAGTCAGCTGCCTAAATATAGGTAACTTGTAGCCCTAAGCCACACAGAAAGCCTTCTGTATGGTATAGAAATTCAAAAGGTTTTAGTAGGAAAAAAATATTTTCAAATAATTGCTTTAGTAGCAGCATATGTAAATCATTTTAAATTAACATTTACCACTGAGGGGTTTCTTGGTAAATTTCCAGTGCTAATTATTTTCCCTGGGACAACATTTTATTTCATCCTTTTTATAAAAGATTTATGCAAATACAGAGATTGCATATGTTCCCCTTTTACCTTTAGGGAAAACCTTCTGTGCTTTTAAAAATCTTTAATCGTTATATCATCTTCTTCTCAACTAAACCCATTAAATATCCATAAATCAGTCTGAGGGTAGAAAGGAGTTTTGACTACATAAGATGCAATATGACACTTTATAGCCAATTTGGGTCTTAACTTAGCTTCATTACATAGAAAATTACACTGGAAGCCTGATATTAAATTCACGAAGAGCCAGTAAGACAATTACTGGATCTCATTTCTACAGCCTTCTGAGCAGACATATAAACTCTGTGACAATATAAGCAATCTATTATAATACCGGACACATGAATCATGCAACCATTTAGCAATTATATTTTATTTTTCTGCTTCTGAAGAGTCAGAGTTAATCTCTTACTTGCATTAGACCCTAAGGAAAGCAAGCATTATTTGCACATAATGAAGTGAAACATTGCTACCATCTTCAAGAAAATTTTTGAGGCCTCTTTTGAACTTTGAGATAACAGGTTCAAGAAAAGTTGCAAAGATATTACAGACAGGATATCCTTTACTCTGTTTTTTCCAGTAGTTGCATCTTACATAATTAAAACAGAATATCAAAACCAAAAATGTCCATTAGCACAATGTGTGTTTAAATTTCTCTGCCATTTAATCACATGTGTAGAAGAATTATATAAGCACCAGTGAAATCATGATATAGAAGTCTCCCATCACCAGAAAGATACAGCTCATGTTACCCCTTTGTATTCAGTCACACTTACCCCTTCCCCATTACCATCTACAGTGGATTATAAATCCACCCCCAATTTTCAAGTCCACCCAGAACCTCAAAATGTGACCTTACTTGGAAATAGGGTCTTTAAAGGTATAATTAGTTAAAGATCTCAAGAAAAAGTTAAGGTGGGCCTTAAATCCAGTGACTAGTAGCCTTTTAAGAAGAGGTGAGGACATGGAGGAGAATGCCATGTGAAGACGGAGGCAGAAATTGGAGTTATGCAACCCAAAGCCAAGAAATGCCAAGGGTTGTCAACAGCCACTAGAAGCTAGGGAACCAACCCTGCCAACACCTTGATTTCTAGTTATAACCTCCAGAAATGTGAGACAATAAGTTCTGTTATTTTAAGCCACCCAGTTCATGGCACTTTGTTACAGAATATGCCCTTCCTAACCCCTCGCTACCATAACCCCTGGCTACTAGATTTTCTCCATTTCTATAATATGGTCATTTAGAGGATGTTAAATGAATGGAATCAAATAGATGTGACCTTTGAAATGGGCTTTTACTCTCAGAATAATGCCCTTGAGATCCATCAAAATTGTTACATATATCAATAGTTCATTCATTTTTATTGCTGAGTTATGTTCCCTGGTACAGAAGTAGCAGAGGCTGTTTAATCATTCATCCCTGAAGAGGGACAGTTGATTATTTCCAAGTTTGGACCATTATAAATAAAGTTACTATGAATATTTGTGTAAAAGATCTTTGATGTACATGAATGGTCATTTTCCTGGAATATATGTCCAGGAGTAGGATTGCTGGGTCAAATGTAAGTGTAAGTATAGTGCTTTTTAAAGAAAGTGCCTGTCTTCCAAAGTGACTGCACAATTTTGCATTCCAGTAACATTGTATTAGTGATCCCATTTCTCTGCAACCTTGTCAGCATTTTATATTGTCATTAATTTTTAAATTTTAATTCATCTAACAAACATACAAGTGATATTTTACCATGATCTTAATTTGCCTTTCCCTAATGGCTAACAATATTGACTATTTTTTCATGTGCTTTTTTTGCCACTTGTATAACCTCTACAATGAAATGTCTCCATAACTTTTACCCATGATGTAATTGGATTATTTTAGTTCTTAGGTGTTTTGTTTTGTTTTTCTGTTAAGTTTTGACAGCTAAAACCCTGGAAATTACACACACACTCACACACACAAACAAACATGACTCTAAAAGGTAAAGAGAATAAAGCAGACCAGGCAGTGTTCTCAGGACCTGAGAAACATCATAGTGGTGATTTTCCTGTGTTTTCTTTTTTCCTTAAATATATCAAACAGGGTGCTTGGGCACTGGTGTAGCCAGCAAAGCAAAAATCCGAAAGAATACACAGAAAAATAATCCCTAAGAATAGCTTCTCTTTCTACTCAAAGAACCAGGAAATGGGAGCCTAGCAAGAAAAAAACTTATAGAACATAACTGCTCCAGACAATCGTGCACACACACACACACACACACACACACAAACTATGGCCATACTCTCAGTCCCCAGCAAGGATCAAGTGGAGAGTGTAGATACCCACACTCACTGGGCTGTAATGACTTTCTTCAAACTTCTGTCAAGGTGGTGTCAGAAAAGTCCAAGTAAGTAGCAGGGATTTTCCTTCCAGCTTGGTGGGAATGAGCCCACTGTGACCTCAGTGAAGACATGGAGGCAGCCTAGACTTCCACCTCCACCCAGCAGTATTGCGGTACCTGCCCCCTCTCAAACGAGGTGATATCTTAGGGGGGATGTTGGTACAAGATGATCCTTTTAATTTGTTGCTTGCTTAGTAGTTTCTTTTTGTTTTGTTTTGTTTTGTTTTTTGCCAGTAGGAATAAGTAGTAAAGTTTATTAAAAAGAGAGAGTATACGTTAGAGAGACTAACACTGGTGTGCCCAAGGGAGGGATACACGCTTAGTAGTTTCTTAGCTACCTCATACAAGGGGGTAGATTTTTATATCCCATGAGGTGAGGGGGATGAAGAATGAAAGGAGTGGAGACAGCAACAACAGAAAGATTTTAGACCTTAGTAGCACAATTGCCTGCAGGTGCCATGGTGCTCCTTGATTGGAGATTCAAACCCTAATTAAATATTTTATGTAAGGAGACAAGGAGAAAGGGCCAGATTTCTCCCTTTCATCCCCCAAATCAGATAATTGTTAGACCTAAAGACTCTGAGTTCCACCCCTGTTGACAAAAAAGAAAAACAAAATCTCTAACCACTACTGCCAAGATTTTATCAAATGGTTTTTGAAGAAAACACTTAATTCTGGCATAGGGATCATTCTGAAGAGGGCTTCTGAGAGGACTTAGCTACACTCACACATCATCTACAGAATCAAGCCTGGGTAATAGCACCCTGTAAAAATAATGGTCATCAAGCTCTGTCAAAATCCGGGGCATCATCTGATCCTCTAAAGACAGCCACAGTCCAATCACCAGCCAACATAAGCCTACTTCATACACTAAGGCATAACAACATTTATAAGGATTATTCATGTTCTCAAAGTAACACATCTCCCATCCTTCACTCTTACTATAGACCATATACAAAACCACACACACATCTTCTGCTTTCCAATGGGGAGAGACACAACCCTATGCCATTTCCCAAGTCATGCCCCTAGTCCTACCAGGAATGTATTTTAAATTAGAGGCCTTGGCTACCTCCAATTATGTTTCTTGGAGTCCTGGGACTAGGCATGGCAAATCTGACTGCTTATTGGGCTTGTTTTAAAACAGAAGTGGTTACATGGCCACAACCATGCCTGTGCACTCAGCTTCCCATAATGCCATGTGTGAGAGATAATTCCCGGCAGGCACTAGGCACGGCCACTGAAGCCTCACTTATAAAATGGAAATGGCATCTATAGGGAAGACAAAGTCTTTCCAAATTGCAGAAGGTTGTGGCTTCCCCTATGCTCAGCCCCTTGCCCATGGATCTTGAGATGCTAGAGGTGGTGGCCCTCATTTCCGCCTCTTCTAGCCAAATAGGAATCCCCCTGTGACTGTCTCACATGGAAAAGTAGTTGGTGTATCACAGCTGGCGATTCTATCGTTGTACACAACACAACTCACTGGAGGGCCATGGTAAATCACCTGGCTCAGGTGCTTACCCAAGATGACTGTTGGGGTTTGTACAGTTGGCAGGGCTAGACATGGGCCATCTCTCCAGAATTCTCTAAGCTTTCAGTTACCAATCTCCAAACCTTCCCTAATTCTTGGGACTGTCAGAGGATTCTGACCAATGGAAACAAAATAATTTTCTCACACATAAAAGGCCCTTGTGGGACACCCCACATATGAAAATAGCTCACAGCTTTTCACATGTGCTGAACTCACCACACTGAAGTCACTGTTGAAAGACACTGCTGATAAAATATCTAAAATCCATTCCTAAGTGGCATACCTGACAGATCTGTCAGGGACTTTCCACTCAGGCCTCTCAAAGCTTCCCCTACCAACTGGCACTTTGTACCCATAACAGCTAAGGACTCAGAGGCTCTTTTGCCTTGGGGGACTGGGCATAAAAAAAAAAAAAAAAAGGATTGCCTCAAGGCCCAAGACAGGCCAAACAGTGCTAAGGGCTGTGATTTGTGTATCCCATAGATGGAGTCATGTTCCATGGGGTGGTGATAAACCCTTCTCCTAATGCTATATTAATTATGTGGGGCCACATTCCAGAACTACTGAAGCCAACAGGAAATACAGATTATAGCTCCAAAATGAAGCTGGAAAGCAATCTAGGTCAGCTATAGAGGTGAGGGAAAACTATGTCTGGTGGATTCCGGTTACACACACAAAAAATGACCTCCTTTTACTCTGCCATGAGTGTCCATTAGCCATACAAGGCACAACACCAGCTAACACAACAAAGCAAGCCCCAAGAGAAAGCATTATACAATCTCTCAGCAAGGGAGAAACAACACAAACTCTAGCTATCCTAACACAAGAAATAGCCCCAGGAGACCCTCCTCACTGGCTGTTGCAATGCCAATGTTCCTCCATCTCTTGTTGCAGTATTTTTGCCAACCGTGTCATTCATAAGCTAACTTATTGGCTCACAAGATGTCACCATGCAGACTCAGGAATGCTCAAACAATATTTGGCTAATCTTAACATATGACCAGGGATGCAACAGAGGACATTGCTGGCTGTTGCTCCTTAACTACTTACACCCAGAGTCCTTTATAAACCAGATGAGCATGGAGAGAGACTGATAGAAGGACACAGAAGCTGAGAGGGGAAGCCACAGAAACAGAGAGAAAGCCACGAAACAAGAAGCTGGAAGCAACAGCTAGAAGAGAAAGGAGATACCAGTTGACACTGCCATGTACCTTGGCATCCAAGTAGACCAGTAGCCTGTGTTCAGAAAGCAGGTATCATCTTGATGATGCCTTGATTTGGGCATTTTCATGGACCCAGAAATGTAAGCTAAAAAGTAATAAATTCCCATTGTTAAAAGCCAGACCATTTCTGGTATATTGCATTCAGGCCGCCCAGTAGACTAAACCAGGTATTTCACAATATAACCAAAGTCTTTCAACAAATACCTCAGACCCTAAAAAAACTCCGACACTTCCTCCTAGTTAACCCTCAGGGCAGGGGAAACACCTATGCAAAGTCTTACAGCTCTTGGTTTTACTTTTCACTGACATTTTTATAATAACCAATATCCTCAAGTGCCTTATGTGCTGGCTCGATAATGCTATGCCCATGGCAGAGTGTTAATAGGATTTTTTTTTTCAGTCTTTTGCTGCTATAAACACAGCAGCAATGTAAGTTGTTTTGTTGTTGTCTTTAAAGCAATATACAGGTTTATATTGCAGGATGTAATCCTACAACTTATATTTCTGGATGAAAATATAATTATTATTGGACATTTGATAGATATTGCCAAATTGTTCTCCAATCTTTTCAGGCCAATTTATATTTCTAGCACTGGTGGCTAAGGATATTTGTTTGCCTATACTTTTGAAACACAGTGATCAAACATATCAAACTAACGATATGATAGATGAAAAGTAAGACCTCATTCTTATTTTAATACAAATCATGTTCTTAGTATATTAAAATCTAGTAGTTAGACTTTTGCTAGTTTTGATTTGTACAAACTTACTATATTAAGTCTACCACTTTTGCTGAAATTTCTTCTCCATTTTGTATTTTATTTTATAATTTCATGGTACTTTTCCCTTGCAATAATTATTATGAGACGTTTCTATATAATTTCTTTCATAGATTCTAGGAATTGCAACTTGCCTTGAAATGCTATTTACTGAAAGAACATAATAGAAGAGTTGTTTAACTTAATGATACTGGTGTCTTCCAAAAGTCATTTTCTGAATTTTGATTTGCCTTATTTTTGGCTTCTCCAGATGTTCCCTCATTATCAGAAAATACAGATATACCCACAGAATGGACCATATTTAAACAATTCAAATTATTCTACATATGCTGAATAATTCTTGGAGTTAGATTTAATATGATAACTCCATGAATCTGATAAGTTTTTTGTTTTTTTTTTTCACATGGGCTGGTGCCAGGAATCAAACCTGAGTCTCCAACATGGCAGGCAAGAACTCTGCCTGCTGAGCCACTGTGGCCCACCCATGAATCTGACAAGTTTTTATTAGATGAAAACTGTCTGCCTTTGACATTATAATGTTTAAGGCAGATTTGCTAATTATTCTTGAATTTGGTGAAGAGTACAATCAATCATTTCTCTAGCATGTGTCAGTTATTATATGCAAATCAAATGAAATTTCAAATTCAAAAGCTCAAAGAAAGTAATCCAGCTCCCAAAGGAACAAAGAGTTCTACTGAGATATTAAAACCTCTCTAGAGTTGTATCAGTATTTAGTTCTACTGAAACAATTTCTGTTTTACAATAAACCTAGATATTCCTTTCAATAAATATATATATTAAAGAAATAGACATATGATTTAATAATTTATGGACTTTTAGATTTAATGAGCCAAAGTAAATATTTAGTTCTCATTCAAACTCATTTCCTGTTTATTTTTTTCCTAGAAGAAGGTAAGTTTTATTAAGTATTTTTCAAAGATGAAATTTTAAGTACATATATATCCTAAGACACATTTAATTACTGTGTAATTTTGGATGTTTGTCTCACTTTGTTCTTGAACATAACCATTGTGTAGTTTGCTAAGCTGCCAGAATGCAACATACCAGAGACAGATTGGCTTTTAATAAAAGGGGATTTATTTCATTAGTTCTACAGAGGAAAGGCAGCTAACTTTCCACTGAGGTTCTTTCTTATGTGCGAAGGCACAGGATGATCTCTGCTGGCCTTCTCTCCAGGCTTCTGTGTCCCGACAACTTTCCCCAGGGTGATTCCTTTCTGTATCTCCAAAGGCCTGGTCTGAGCTGTGAATGCTGAAATGGGGTATGCTGAGCTGCTTGGGCTGTGCTACATTATGCTGTCTCATTTAAGCACCAGTCAATTAAATCAAACATCATTCATTACAGCAGGCACACCTCCTAGCCAACTGCAGATGTAATGAGCAACAGATGAGGGTCACGTACCATTGGCTCAAGTCCACAGCAGCAGAACTAGATGCCTTCACCTGGCCAAGTTGACAACTGAATCTAGTTACCACAATAACTTTCAGGAGTTTCTCATTTGTTACCCATCAAGTTATCAGATGCTCTTCCAATTTTTATCCTTAAAAGTAGGGAGTACAATTCAGTATATTCAAAGAACAACTCTTTCTTGTTACACAATGCTCAGAGCAAGAATAGTCCCTTTTCCATGACTTTGTAACTTTTGGGATGCACCTCAAGCCTGGCTTATTGGAATACTCAAGACAATGCGTTGGCAGCTAGAAGGAGGGTGTTACTTTCATTTCAATTTCCTTTAATAGTATCCTTTGACAAATAGAAAGTCTAAATTTTTATATTCTCACATCTATCTGTATTTACTGTTTATTTTCTTGCTTTTATGCTTAGATATGCTTTCCCTATCTCAAGATAAGAGTAATTCAGTTATATTTCTTCCATCTATTTATTACTCTTTTCCATTTCAAGTATTAAATTCATCTAAAATATATTTTGCATAAATCTATAAGGAGGATTTCATATTTAATATAACCAATCGTTGCTGCCCATTTATGAAATAAAGTGGCCTTTGTTTAAGACATTTTAGATCGAAAGTTTTCCTGAAATTTATTAAGTTAATTGTTTGTTATTAAATTTGGGGGTATACTTATTTCATTATGTCTAGATTGTATCTTATTTCATTATTTAAAATTTTCAGAGTGAATAAAATACTAGGAGTAATAAAGGGAATCTTGTTTTATACTGGAATTTTATGGAGATGCCTTTTAGTTTTCAATAATAATACATTTAGTATTATTTAAAATACATACTACTTTTCATTAGTGGTTATGTTTTTGACTTCTAGTTTCTTATGAACTCTTATTCCAAATAATTTTTAAATTTTTTTAGCAGACATCATCATCTCTAAAAAATGATATTAAATATTATAACAGATATTTACTATATTGGTTCATCTTTGCATTATGCTTTACAGTAGTAGATTAGTTCTTTAAGGTTTCTTCTGAATTTGATGTGAGCATTTTTAAGGATGTAAAGTCATGAATATCAGGTAAGTATTTTTGTGTTACATGCCCTCGTTTTCAGATTTTGGTTCAAGTTATAAAAGTATAGAAGGAACTTTTTGAGAGCACTATTTTTCTGTGCTTTCAAAAAGAATTTGTGACAAAGAAATGTATAGTCCGTGGATTAAGTTAGAGTTCACTGTGTTGTGAAGTTCCCTGGATTTTTTGAAAAATTATCATATATACAACCTGACATTTCCCTTTTTATCCACATTCAAATATACAATTCAGTGCTATTATTAATTATGTTCACAATGTTGGTCTACCATCAAACACCATCCATTACCAAAACTTTTGCATCATCTCAAATGAAACCTCTGTACATATTAAACCGTAATTTTCTATTCCCTATCCCCCACCCCATCCCCTGGTAATCTGTATTCTAGATTCTGAATGTGTAACTTTGCTCATTTTAATTGTTTCATTTCAGTGAAGTTGTACAACGTTTGTCCTTTTCTGAGTTATTTTAGTAAACCTGGTATTTTCAAGGTTCATCTGTGTTGCTGCTGATATCAACTTCATTCCTTTTTATGACTGAATAATATTTCATTGTGTGTACATACCACATTTTGTTTATCCATTCATTGGCTAATGAACAAATGGATTGCTTCTATCTTTTGACAATTGTTAATAATGCCACTATGAACATTGTTGTGAAGATATTTGTTCCAGTCCCTGCTTTCTATTCTTTGGGGTCTATGCTTGGAAGTGGGATTGCCATGTCATTTGATAATTCTTATTTTTGAGGAACTGCCAAACTGTTTCCTATGTACCTGCACCACATGGAATTTTATATTCCCACCAGCAATGAATGAGTGTTCCTATTTCTCAACAAACTCTCCAACACTTGTAATTTTCCATTTTTAAAAAATAACGACCATTCTATTGGGTGTGAAATTGCATCAACTTGTGGCTTTGATTTGCATATCCCTAATGGCTAACGATGTTGAACATCTTTTCATGTCTTTTTTGGGCAAATATATGTCTTCTTTGGATAAATGTTTATTCAAGTCATTTGCCCAATTTTTAATTGGGTTGTTTTTCTTTATGTTGTTGAGTTGAAGGATTTCTTTATATACTGTAGATTTTAAACATTTTTCAGATTTATAGTTTCCAAATATCTTCTCCCAATGTGTGGGTTGTCATTTTACTTTCATAATGTTTGATCCACAAGTGTTTTTAATTTTGACAAGGCCTTGTTTATACATATACATATATATGTATAAAAGAATATATATATATATTCTTTTATGCTTGGGCTTTGAGTGTAAAGTCTAAGAATCCATTACCTAAAACAAGGTCATGAAAACGCTTCTCTACATTTTGTTAGGGAAGTCTTATATTTCTGTTCTAATGCATAAGTCTTTGTGACATTTTGAGTTGCATTTTTTGTGACATAAGGGACCACCTTCATTGTCCTTCAAATGGAGATCCAGTTTCCCCAAGACCATCTATTGAAAAGATTATTCTTTCACAATTGAGTGGTCTTTACCCCTTGTCAAAAATCAAGTTGATCGTAAATGTGAAGATTGACTTCTGAACTCTTGATTTTATTCCATCTATGATCTTGTACCAATGCCATGCAGTTTTTCAAAAAATATTTTTATTAATAAAACAATATACAAACACATTCTTAACATAGAAACACTCCATACATGGTATACAATCAATGGCTCATAATATCTTCAACATAAGATATTATTGTGTATTCATCACCCTGATCATTTTTTAAAAATACTTGCATCACTGCAGAAAAAGAAATAAAAAAGAAAAAAAGTTCATACATACCATATGCCTCACCCCCCATTGACCATTAGAATTTCCATCTGCCCAATTTATTTTAATCTTTGTTCTCCCTATTATTTATTTATTACTTATCCATATTTTTTACTCATCTGTTCATACCCTAGTTAAAAGGAGCATCAGGCACAAGATTTTCACAATCACACAGTGACACTGTAAAAGTTATATCATTATACAATCATC
This sequence comes from Tamandua tetradactyla, assembly GCF_023851605.1. Lineage (NCBI taxonomy): Eukaryota > Metazoa > Chordata > Mammalia > Pilosa > Myrmecophagidae > Tamandua > Tamandua tetradactyla. The sequence goes on along the minus strand of NC_135347.1, from coordinate 30,674,453 downwards.
TTCAAGAAACAAGACTATTGGAACACAGCTCTGCGGTTCAGGTACTTTCCTCCAGCCACTCCAATACACAAACTAAAAGAGGGGTATCTATATAATGCATAAGAGTAACCTCTTGACTCTGTTTGAAATCTCTCAGCCACTGACACTTTATTTTGTCTCATTTCTCTCTTCCTCTTTTTGGTCAAGATTTTTCTCAATCCCTTGATGCCAGGTCCCATCTCATCCCAGGATTTCTGTTCCACATTGCCAAGGAGTTTTGCACCCCCTGGGAGCCATTTCCCATGTAGAGGGAGAGAGCAGTGAGTTCACTTGCCATGTCGACTTAGAGATAGGCCACATCTGAGCAACAAAAGGGGTTCTCTGGAAGTGACTCTTAGGCCTAATTTTAAGTAAACTTAGCCTATCTTTTACAGGAATATTTTTCATAGGGGCAACCCCCCAAGAGTGAGGGCTTGGTCTATTGATTTGATTGTCCTCACTGCTCACTAGTATATCAGAAATTCTCCAAAAGGGGGAGTTGAATATTGCCCCCTTTCTCCCCATTCCCCAAAGAGACTTTAGTGACATGCAGTTTTGATTACTGTGGCTTTGTTATATGTTTAAAGCAGTAAATGTGAGTCCTCTAACTTCATTTTTCTTTTTCAAGATGCTTAAGCTATTTGGGCTCACATATCCTTCAATATAAATTTGTTGTCTATTTATTTTTGCAAAGAAGGTTGTTAGGATTTTTATTGGGATTGCACTAAATCTGTAAATCACTCTAGGTAGAACTGACACTTTAACAATATTTCATCTTCCAATTCATGTACATGGATTGCCCTTCCATTCATTTAGCTTTATTATTTCTTTTAGCAATATTTTGTGGATTTCTGTGTACAAGTCTTCTACATCCTTTGTTAGAATTATTCCTAGATATTTGATTCTTTTAGTAAATGGGTTTTTTTTTCTTGATTTCTTCTTCTGGTTGTTCATTGCTGATATATAGAAATAACACTGATATTTGGACGATGATCTTGTACCGCACAATTTTACTGAATTAATTTATTAGCTCTAGGCGCTTTGTTGTGTAAAGGAATATATTATTTGCAAAGAGTGGAAATTTTACTTCTTCTTTTCTAATTTGGATGGCATTTATTTATTTATTTATTTATATTTAGACTTAACTGCTCTGACTAGAATTTCCAGTACGATGCTGAATAACAGTGGTGTCAGCTTGCGTGCTTGACTTTTTCTTGATATTAGAGAGAAAATTTTCAGTCTTTCACAATTGGTGTGATGTTGGCTGAGGGTTTTTCATTTACACTCTTTATCATTTTGAGAAGTTTCCATCTATTCATATTTTCAAGAGTTTTTTATCAAGAAGGGGTGCTAGATTTTGTCAAACACCTTTTCTGCATCAATTGAGATGATCATGTGTTTTTTTTTAAACCCTCATTCTCTTAATGTTCTTGTATGATAATGCACTGATTTTATTATGCTGAATTACCCTTGCATACCTGATATATACCAAGGTGTGCATTTCTTTTAATATGCTGTTGGATCCAGTTTGTTAGTATTTTACTTAGGGATTTTACATTTTATCAGTAAGAGATATTTGGCTATAATTTTGTCTCCTTGTGGAATCTTTATCTGGCTTTGGTATGAGAGCATGGTTGACCTTATTAAATGATTTAGGAAGTGTTCAGTCTTCTTCAATTTTGGGAAGAATTTGAGCAGGATTAGTGTTAATTCTTTTTGAAATATTTGGCAAAATTTCTGCGTGAAGCCATTTTGTTCTGGGCTTGTCTTTGCTGGGAGATTTTAGATTGTTGATTCAATCTTTTTACAAGTCATTGATTTACTGATTTTCTGTTTCTCCTTGAGAAATTGGTAGTTTGTGTGTTTCTAAGAATGTGCCCATTTCATCCAGGTTATCTAAATTGTTGGGACACAGTTGTTCATAGTATGCTCTTTTTAAAATGTTTACAAGAGAAATTGAGGGTTTACAGAAAAATCATGCATAAAATACAGGATTCCCAGATACTACCTTATTATTAACACCTTGCATTAGTGTGGTACAATTGTTATAATTGGTGAAAGAACATTTTTATAATTGTAATATTAACTATAGTCCATGGCTTCACTTAGGGTTCACTTTGTATAGTGCAGTTTCATGGATTTTTTTTAAAAAAATTAACCTATTACCATACATACAATATAACATATTCCCTTTTAACCACATTCAGATATATATTTCAGTACTGTTAATTATGTTCACAATGTTGTGGTACCATCACCACCATCCATTACCAAAACATCTCCATCATTCCAAATAGGAAGTCTGCACACTTTTTTAAATAAAATAAAAATAAAAATAAAAGTGAAAAGAACATCCAAAATATCCCACCCCCACCTCCCCTTATTGTTTTATTTATTTTTTGTCTGTTTTTTTCTTAATTCTCTTCCTTATACTGGATAAAGGGAGTGTCAGTTACAAGGTTTTCCCAATTGCAAAAACACATCTTAAAAGCCCTACAGCTATTTACGCATCTTCAAGGATCAAGACTACAGATTACAGTTCAAATTTCAGGTATTTCTCTCTAGCTAATCCAACACACCAAAAACTGAAAAGGGATATCTGTATATTGCACAAAAGCAGCTTCCAGAATGACCGTTCAACTCTATTTGAAATCTCTCAGCCATTGAAATTTATTTCATGTCATTTCTCGTCCCCTTTTTGGACAAGAAGGTTTTCTCACTTCCATGTTGCCAGGGAGTCACATCCGATGTTACCAGGGAGATTTAAACCCCTGGAAGTCAGGTTCCATGAGGTGGGTAGGACAGTGGGTTCATCTGTGCAGGTGGCTTAGAGAGAGAAGTCACATAGGAGCAACAAAAGAGGTTCTCTGGGGATAACTCTTAGACATGTTCATAAGTAGGCTTAGCTTCTACTTTGCAGGCATATGTTTCATAAGGGCCAGCCCCAAGTTTAAGAGTCTGGCCATTCAAAGTGGCAGTCTCCAATTCCCGAAAGAATATTAGGAATTCCTCAGGTGGGAAAGTTTAATATTTATACCTCTTTCCCAAGTTCCTTAAGGAGACTTTGTAAATACTTTAAAATCTTCTGTCCAGATTACTCTGGGCTGTATCAGGGCATAACACCATCCTGTAAAACTAACAAGATCTCACTCCCTTTTCAAGGTTCCATGCAATTGTGTTGTGCAAATAAGCTGATTGTACAAATTATATAGTGTGCTACCGAAAATATAAATTTTACACCAAATAAACATCTCTTCCTTTTGTCTCACACAGAAGATGAAGTTTTAAGATATAGTTGATATCATTCTTTACTCTTTAGTCTGATTTACCTTAGTCCTACTCTGAATGAAGATCAACTTCATTCATATCTCTAATTGAAGTTTGATTACATTTTCCAGTGTTTGTTGCAGTTGCTGTATGGGGTAATGCTAACTTTTGTAGCTGCTGAACTCTATTCTGGGTCTCGGGTATCACACAAATTCCCAAAGTTCCAGGGCATAACCAGGTTATATACAAAGAGCTCAGCATCTCAGAATTTAGTAATCACAATTAAAATGCTGGAATATATGTGATTGTACAAGCTTATAATCTAAGAAACTTTACAATAGGCCTTCACCTGATAACCTATGCTCTCTAATTCAATTCTCAGAGATTATAATTATAGTTAGTCCATATTAGTGAGGCATTATATTTGTCTTTTCACATCTGGCTGGTTTCACTCAACATATCGTCTGCAAGTTTCACTCACATCGTATGTCTCACACCTTCATTCCTTCTTACAGTCATTCAATAGTCCCTTGTATGAATACAGCAGTACGCCAGAGTTTCCCTATCCATTCCCCAGTAGATGAACCCTTAGGCCACCTCCATCCTTTGCAAATTGTGAATACTGCCACCATAAACACCAGGGTGCAACTGTCCGTTTGTGTCCCCGTTATCAATTCCTCTGAGCACAGTAGGCTTTTATAGTCTTTTTATGTCTGTGCGGTCAGCAGTAATGCCCTGGTTTTAGTCATCTGTTTCCTCTCTCTTTTTTCTCTGTTGGCCTAGCTAAAGGTTTGTTGATTTTACTGATTTTTCAAATGACCAACTTTTGGTTTTGTTGTTCCTATTGTTTTTTAATTCTCTATTTCATTTATCTGTACTGTAATCTTTGCTATTTCTTTCCTTAGTTCGCCTTACTTTTTTTTAGTTCTTCCTAATATCCCTTGTGATTTCTTGATTAAACCATTGGTTGCTTAAGAACACAGTGTTCAGTTTCCTTATATGAGTGTATTTTCCATTTCCCCATTTGTTTATGGTTTCCAGCTTTATCCTTCTGTGGTTGATGAAGATATATTTTATGATTTCAATATTTTTTAATATATTGAAAGTTTTCTTTGACCTAATATATAATTTTTCCTGGTGAATGATCCATGTGCACTCAAGAAGAATGTGTATTAGGTGGTTATTGGATAAAGTATTCTATATATGTCTGTAGGTCTACTTGGCTTTGAGTATTCTTAAAGTTTTGTATTTCTCTATTGATCATCTATCTAGATGTTCTATACATTATTGAAAGGGATATTTTAAAGTTTTCTACTATTAATAAAAAGCCATCTATCTTTTCCTTCAAATCTGTTTGTATTTTCTGCATATAATTTGGGGCTCTTCTCTTAAGTAGATATATTTTTATATTTGTTGTCTCCTTGTTGATTTGACTCCTTAATCAGAATATAGTGGCCATCTTTATCCCTCATAACAGGTTTTGTGGTTGTTGTTGTTGTTGTTTTACTTAAAGTCTACTTTAGCTGATATTAGTGTAGCTACCTCACTCTCTCTTGGTTACTTCTTGTATAGTATATATATTTTTTCATGTTTTCATTTTCAGCTCCCTTATGTTCTTGAATTTAAGATGAGTCTCTTGTAAGCAGCATATAGTACCATCATGCGTTCTTATCCGTTTGGTCAATCTATGCCTTTGAGTGGAGAGTTTAATTCATTTACATTTGAAGTCTACTGAAAATGCAGGCTGTTCTGCCTTTTTGCTATCTCATCTTTATAAGTCTTATACCTTTTTGTCCCTCAATTCTTATGTTAATGCCTATTTCATATGTATTTTATTTTTGAATTGAGTCACTCCTCATTTCTATCTGCATGTATTGTTCATGTATTTTTCTTGTAGTTACCATGAGGTTAAAATTTAACATATAAATATAAAACAATTATATTTTATTTTGTCAACTTGACTTCAAAACATATACATACAATGTCTCTATATTTTTTGACCCCCACATATTTGTGCTTATTGCAAATTTGTATATTTTACATTTCATGTATAAAACCATGGACTTATCATTATGTTTATGCATTTGCACCTATCGGAAGTAAAAAGTGGTGTTACATACCAAAAATACAGCAAAATAATCCTGGCATTTATATATATATATCCCAAACGTACTGTTACCAGAGGTCTTTATTTCTTTATGCCACATTGAACCACTGTCTGGAGTCCTTTCCTTTCAGTATGAAGAACTCTACTTAGCATTGCCTGTAGGGTGCATCTAGTTGTAACAAACTCTGTCAGCTTTTGTTTTACCCAGGGCATCTTAATCTTTATCCCATTTTTAAGAAAAAAATCTCACTGAATAGAAAATTGCTGGTTGGCAATTGTTTTCTTTCAGCACTTTAATTATTTCAAATACCTGCCTTCTTGCCTCCATGGTTTCTTATGAAAAATCCATGCTTTATCTATTGAGACTTGTTATACATAACTTGTTTTTCTCTTGCAGCTTTCAGAGCTCCTTCCTTGTCCTTTGCATTAGAAGTTTTTTCAGTGTGTGACAGAGCATATATTTTTCAAGTTTATCCTGTTTGGTGTTCTCTGAGCTTCTTAGATGTGGTTATTCACATCTTTTGCTAAATTTGGGAAGTTTTCTACTATTATTTCATTGAACATTCCTTCTGTCCCTTTTATCTTTCTTCTCTTTCTGAGATTCCCATAATGTGTATTTTGGTATGCTCGATGGTACACAGAGAACTTAGGTGATTTTTGCTTTTTATAATTTCTTTTTTCTGTTCCTCATTCAGACTCATTTCTGTTGTCTTGTTTTTGAGTTCACTGATTATTTCTTTTTCTAGCTCCAAACTGTTGTTGAAACCTACTGGGAATTCTTCATTTCAGTTATTGTGCTCTTCAACTCCAGTAGTTCTCTTTGGTTACTTTTTAAATTTTCCAGCTCTATTTGAGATTCATATATTTTTCATTCACTGTTTTCCAGATATCCTTTAGTTCTTTCTCTGAATTTTCCATAATCATCTTAAGCATGTTAAAATACTATTTTTTAAAGTCTTTGTCTGGAATGTCTACAATTTGGTCTTCTTCATTGATATTTTCCGGATTTTTATCCTCTTCATTGGATGGGCCATTATTTCCTTTGTCTCTGTTTGCCTTGTAATCTTTTATTATATACTGTATATTTTAATCATTTCATCTTAACATTGGGATTTATTCACTAAGATGTCTGTTTCTTGAGTTTTAACCTGCTAGTGTTATGACAGAGATTTTCATAAGTGTCAGGAGCTAACAAAACTAAGCAAACCTATGCAAAAAACACCTTTCACTATTTTTGCAAATTGGTATTGTGTGGGCTGGTGCTCTCCTTCAAGTTCAGCCTCCTATCTTGCAGGTCAGCCCAAAACAAATGCAAAGCAAAGGATCCTTGCTGTCTTTTGTGGGACTTCCTCTTATTCGGAGTTTGTGCTTGTAACTGGCTTTAGGAGTCCCCCTCTTTGCAGGAGTTTGAATGCCCCTTTTTGTCCCAAGGAACAGACTTGTCCTCTCAACTTTTCCACTGCCAGACTTAAAGAAGCTAAGCTTTGCCTCAGCCTGTCCATCTCAATTGTTCTTACACTAATTTCCTTGTCTCAAGATGCTTTTGCCTGGAAGTCAAATTCTGGGAGGGGTAGCACACTGGAGAAGGGTTTCCCAAGGCGGTCTTTCCCAGCTGGAAAAGATCAGAGACCCACAGAAAGAGTGACAGCTCCAAACTGCCCTCTGAGGGGATGAAAGAAGATCCAGGAAGAGCGCCAGCAGCTTTTTCCACAGCACATCAAAGCTTTCTTTGAGCCCTTTCCTGACTCAGCCCCTACCCAACCAATGCGGTCCTTCAACTGTCCTCCAGAGCTCTAAGGGTTTGTATCATTTTTAAGTCTTTTCCACCTCCTTTTCCCTGGTTGAATTCTTACAATGCCACCCTCAGACACAGATCCCCAGTGATCAGAAGTAGCTCTCAAAAGCAGTGATTAGTTATTGGCTAGTGCCTTCCCCACCTGGATCTTTGCAAAATAGAGTTTTATGGCCCTTTTTGACTCAGTAAGCTATGCCAGCAGCCAGACCTCACTTCTGTGTGCTGTGAGAATAGGGCATGGACAATGGTAAACACTGCATGGAGAGAGAACAGTTTTCTAGTTTTCATTATAATTTACCAGCCTCTTCAATCCACTCTTCCCTGGATGCTACACAGTGTTCCACTGGACTTCAAGATTTTAAAATAATTGATTCGGATAGTACCTGCCTATTTAATAGTTGTTATGGTGGAGGGACTGATTTCTGGAGCTTCCTACTCTGCCATCTTCCAACCATGATCTTAAGAAACTAATTTTACATCTGTAAGCTCCAGTTGTCTTTAATGTAAAATGGCATGAAAATAGTCTAAAGATAGGGATATCATGAGAATTAAATTTTGAATTGTCCAGTGCAATTATTGATACAGAATAGTCATTATGAGAACAGAAATTTTAGAATGTATATGTATAAACTACTAGGAAATGCATTTTGCAAAATTATATTAACTTGTACAATGATCTGGAAAGTTTTCAGCCAGCTTATTGTCTGTTCAGAAACCATGACAAATTCTCACAGTACAATTAAATAGCTTTAGCTGCTATGACCAGGATCAAGTCTCATTCTTCCTTTTTCTCCTTAGTTATAAGGTGGACGTATAGGAGTTCTGAGGTCTGTTAATCAAATAGATCTATACCTGGATGGCCTGCATTTGGACTTATCTTGCTGATTAGGAGAAGTGGCTTGTGGGTGTATTAGTCAGGGTTCTCTAGAGAAACAGAATCAAGCGGAGAGATCTGTAAATATGAAATTTATAAAGGTGTCTCAAGCAACTGTGAGAATGAAAGAATCCAAAATCCACAGGGCAGGCTGTGAAGCTCATAGTTCCAATGAAAGTTCTGGATGAACTCCATAGGAGAGGCTCGCTGGCAGAAGAAACAGTGAAAGACTCTCTCCTTTGACAGAGAGCCGGAGAGTTGATATACCCCTGAGACAGAACTGTGAAGGTATACTTCCGGCCTTGCCAGCTGAATGCAAGCTGTTTCTGATGGGCCTTTACTGACAGCTACTGAGAAAAAAGCATTTGCCATATCAATAGCTGCATACTAGGTACCAGGCAATGTGCTGATTTGCTCAAGTAATGAGACCACTTCTGGAGCAGCAGATACAATTGGAGTCACCACCTGGTTAAGTTTATGATAATCCACTGTCATCCTCCAAATCCCATCTGTTTTCTGCACAGGCCTAATTGGAGAATTGAATGGAGATGTGGTGGGAATTGCCACCCCTGCCTCTGTCAAGTCCTTAAGATTGGCATAAATCTCTGTAATCCCTCCAAGAATACAGTATTGCTTCTGATTCACTATTTTGCTAGGTAGGGGGCAGTTCTAGTGGCTTCCACTTGGCCCTTCCTACCATAATAGCCCTCACTCCATTAGTCAGAGAGCCAATGTGGGGATTCTGCCAGTGGCTGAGTATGTCAATTACAATTATGCATTCTGGAACTGGGAAAATGACCACAGAATGGTCCAGGGACCCACTGTGAGACCAACCTGAGCTAAAAGTCTATTGACTACTTGACTTCCATAGGCCCCTACTCTGACTAGTGGACCAGAGTGACATTTTGGGTTTCCTGGAACTAGTGTCACTTCTGAGACAGTGTCCAATAATCCTCAAAATATCTGATCATTTCCTTTTCACCAGTGCACAGTCACCCTGGTAAAAGGCCGTGTGTCTCCTTGGGGAAGGTTAGAAGGAAGGTCAACAGTGTAAATTTTGGGCAGTGTAAAAAGGGTCCTTCCTCAAGGGTACCCAGCTCTCCCCTCATTCAAGGGGCTCTGAGCTTGTAAATATCTCAAGTCTGGTAATTGATTAAGGGGTCGGGATTCTGTGTTTTTATAATTCAAGTTAGACTTCTGTTCACTTGACCTAGAACTCTTGTTTATACAGCTCAAACAAGAATTTAGTAGACTGCCCATCTATTGTATTTCTAGGTACCCCATGATTTACTAGCCAATGCCACAAATCTCTGTGAGTCAAATTATTTTGAATTCTGCTTTGAGTTTGCTGTCTATTATAATAGCCACATCCACCCTGTCTTTGGCGATTAAGTGCTGCCACCTGGGTTCTGCCAACTCGGGATCCTGTCATCCCCATTGTGTTTATGGATTCCAGCTCAGTGACAGCAGTTCCTATAGTAATATCTGACCTACAGAGAAGTGCAACTACAGAGGTCTTCAGGAATGATGGCACTAGTCTCATAAATTTATTTCTCACCGTTCTGGTAAAAGGTGCATCCTCCCGACATCCTGGAGTGTAAGAGCCAGCTTTGCATAATAAATCCACTTTAACATTCCAATCTCGCCAAGCCTCTGGATCCCCTCATCTATATTATACCAGGGTAGTTCTGGCATTTCAGCCTCAGGTAATGTCGGCCACCTTTTGATCCACATTTCAGCCAACCATCCAAACAAATTGTTAATGCCTTTTCTAACCCCTCAAGCTATAACACTGAATGCAGAATCTCTGCTTAGTAGGCCAGTATCAATAAATTCAGTCTGATCCAGCCTTATATTCCTCTCACCATTATTTCACACCCTTAAAATCCATTGCCACACATATTCCCCTGATTTATGTCTATATAAATTGGAAAACTCACACAGTTCTTTTGGAGTATAATGTAACTCCTCATGTGTGATACTTTGTACCTCACCTTTAGGGGCCTGTTGGTAACTTTAGTCTAGTTATAGGTCTGGAAGAAATAAGGGGTGGTGAGTGGGGCGTGAAAAGAATTAGAAGTATCTTCTAAGCCATTTGCTTCATGGCATTCATTTGCAGTTTCATCAAGATTAATCACTCTAGGGCTAATTCCTTCAGTAGGAGGTTGGGTGGCCAACTCCTCAAAGCAGGCTGGAGGTGGGGCAGCTATGTCCTCAGGGCAGACTATTATAGGGTTAAGGGGTCATGTCTCTCTGTTTTTGTAATTCAAGTTAGACTTCTGTTCATTTGACTTTGAATGTTTCTGCTTATACAGTTCAAACAAGAATTTAGTAGACTGCCCATCTATTTTACTTCCAGGTACCCCATTATATACAAGCAAATGCCACAAGTCTTTGCGAGTCAGATTATTTTGACTGCTGCTTTGAGTCTACTGTCCATTATGGTTGCCACATCCACCTTGTCTATGGTTATTTACTGTTACCATATGGTTTCTGCCAACTTGGGATCCAACCCTCCTCATTGTGGTTAAGGATTCCAGCTCAGTGACAGCATTCCCACAGTATTATCTAACCTACAGAAGAGGGCAACTACAGAACTCTTCAGGGATAATGGAGCTGTAGTCTGACAAATTTATTTCTCAAGGTTCTTGTGAAAGATGTGTCCTCTGGGCATTCCTAGGATGCGTGAGAAGGTCTTCCATGATAAATCCACTCTAACATTACAACCTCTCTAAGCCTCTAGATCCCCTTATATACATTACACCAAGGCAGTTCTGGCATTTCAACCTTAGGTAATGTCAGCCACCTTTTGATCCATGTTTCAGCCAACCATCCAAACAGTTAATCTTCTTTTTAATTCCTCAAGCTACAACACTCAAGCTACAACATAGAATGCAGAATCTATGTTTAGTGGGTCCATATCAATAAATTCAGCTTGATCCAACTTTATATTCCTTTCACCATTATTCCACACCCTTTATATCCATTCTCACACATATTCCCCTGATTTCTTTCTATATAGAGTAGAAAAGTCATGCAGTTCTTTTGGAGTATAGCATACCTCTCTGCACAGGTCACACTTTATATCTCACATTTTCGGGCCTATTGGGAGTTTAGTCTAGTTATAGGTTTTGAAGAGAAATAGGGGAATGGGGGTAGGTCATGAAAAGAAACAGAAGTATCCTTCAATCCAATTACATCAAGGTATTCTGTTGCAGTTTCAGCTGATGAAACAGAATTAGGTGCTCCAGACAGAGAATTGAGAGCTGTTTTCCCAGAGGAGGTGGTTACAGGGTTAGCAGGCAATGAAAGGTTAATCTCGTTAGGTGGAGGTTGGATGGCAGACCCCTTGGGGCAGATGGCTGGCTGGTAAACTGTTTCCTCAAGGCAGGATGGAAGTCAGAAAGCTCTTTCCTTGGGGCAGTCCATTATAGGTCTATCTGGCAATGGCTCGGCAGATTCCAAGGATCCCTATTGCCACCATTATCAAGCCGTTTATCACCATGTCACATCCCAGGGTCCCATTCTTTTCTAATCAAAGCCCTCACTTTAACAGCAGACACCCTGCAAGGTTGAGATTCTAGTTTATTTGTAAATCTGTTACTAACACAATGAGGCTTTAAGTCTGGTTTTCAGAGATTTCAAGTCTTTGAAATAAGATTTTCTTTCAGGGCCAACGTGGAAACTTTTACATCATTAATATGGCACTTATGGTACAAATTTGAAGGCTTCAGCTCATCCCTTTCCCTCATCACTGAATCCAGTGTATCTAACAACAACCAGCCAACCTCATTATACTTCTTAATTCCACAAAACTCTGTAAAGATGTAAAAACATTCTCACCTAGAGCCTTGCTTCATATAAGCATTCATTAACAGAATTTAATGGTGATTTTGATGATCTCTTTTGCCAACTCATTCCATGGACTCTCAGTGCCATCTTAATTATTAGAAACAGTGTCATTAATGCCTCTGCATCTAGTCAGAGTAGGAAACCTACTGTAATACCCATCATTAAGATTCTGTTCTCAACAACCACCCCACTCTCAGTACCAAGCTGTTATAGTCAGGGTTCTCTAGAGAAACAGAACCAATAGAAGAGGTCTATACATACAATTTATAAAGCTGTCTTGTGCAACTGTGGGAATAGAAGAGTCCAAAATCCACTGGGCATTCCGTGAAGCTGACAGCTCTGATGAAGGATCTGGATGAACTCTACAGGGGAGGCTGAAGAAGCAGCTGAAAAGTCTCTCTTCTTCCTTAAAAGCCTTCAACTGATTGGATTGGATTAATTCATTGTGGGAGGCATGCCTCAGTTGATCGCAGATGTAATCAGCCACAGATGCAATCAACTAACTGAAGATTTAATATACCAGCCTTCTGGTTTATCAACCAGCCATGAAATATTACAGCAATGGTCAGGCCAGTGCTTGCCTGATCAGAAAACTGAGCATAATTACTTGACCATGTTGACACGTGCTCCTAACTATCACAGCCGGCATTCTTACTCCAGCAGCCCTCAGTACCTTCAGAGGAAGAGCCTGCTAAGTAATCCTCTAAGGGTGTAGCAATCGTTGTGACTCCCTCTCTTTCCCAGCCATTGTGCAGCAAAAAACATCCAGTCCACAGATGTACTGTGGAATTCAGGCTTCTGGATAAGGAATTGATTAAACATTCCCTCACTTTAGTTCCAATTTCATAACAGAACTATGGATACTCCTTGGAGGACCTGATTATATCTCATGATGTTGAAAACTGATCTTTCTGAAAGGAATAATTTGGCTGGCAGTTGGGAGTGATGTGATGGGGTAGTGATAAGGGAGGAATGCACAGAATGATAGATTGATTTTTTAAAACTAGTAAAGCAGGAATACCACCAGCATGATGTATTTATTTATAAAAACTATTAATCTCTCAACCTTATTTTTTATACTGAAATATTAGATTAAGCATTTTCAATTTAGCCTATCTTTTTATAGTAAACAGTGACATAAATCTTAGTTCCAATGATGGAGGAAAAAATGGATTCAATAACACTAAGCTAAAAAATTCTACCTTAAACTGAATATTTTCTATTTCTTTATTTTAAAGATAAATTGCACCAAAATCTAACAGAACAAAACAGTTTTCTGGGAGCAAATTTGGGATTTTTAGAAGCTGGAGGAATTTTTGAAACCATGGCGATAACATTCAAGGAACTTTAGGAATAATTCCTTAACTAGTATTTTACCGGTTTGAAGACTCTATATGCAACTTCCTCAAGTATAAACTTATATTCAAACAATATTTTACATGTCAGGGATTAGAAAAAGATTTGTAGAGGAGGTATTTTTCTATTCTGATATGGTTTTAAAGAAACCAAAGAATAGCCCGTCCCCATCTAATATTTAGTGTGAGAATAAGTCATCTATCTGGTAGTTCTTAAAATAAATGAATTTTGCTACATTGTCAGCAACATATTTTAAATGCTTGATCCATACACTTACAAAGGTCTCACATATTTCTTGACCAAAGACTGTCATTTCTAGACTGATTGAAGTTCTCTATTATAACAAAAATCCCCTTCTGTTCCCAAAGAAAAATGTGTCATTAATCTTTGTTTATTTCTATCAGCAAAATGGATAAAGCCATTTGAAAAGAAAAAACACAATCCAGGTTCAATTAGGGATTCTAAGAGACTTTTTTTTTTACTTTGAAAAATGGCAGCATAAACTTCATATAAAGGAAGTTTTTAAAAAAATGAAAATAGGGATGGTATTCTTTTACTTAAATGTTGTATTCTGACTAAAGACCATCTCACTATTTGAAATGGAGACCTAATAATTAGATTCGGTCTCTCTTGCTTTCAAGATGGCACTAGGGGAATTTAGAAATCCAATGATTAATAGATAAGGTGCTAATTAGTATACCTGGATATTAACAGAATGCTTGGGCAGAAATTGCACAGAATGACAAGCATGAATTTGTAAGAATGCCTTGACATTAATGAGAAGTTTGTTTCCCTAACTTGGTAGAGCTTCTCATTAATTCTCTATTATAATAGAGAATATAATATCAAATAAAATTGCATACTTCACTGTTATTTTCATAACCTTTTGACATTTTGGAGAATGATTCTTTAAGATGTGATGAAAGTGAAGATAACAATGCATAGCAAGTTATTTGAAGATAAACCAAACCAATCATTATATCCATCTGTTGTTAGAAACTAATAGCACAGATTTTGCTTGGTGCAAAAGGAAATGAAATTGGAGGCAAAGACATGACAAAAGCCAGTACAATTTACTGAAGGGTGCAGCCCTCAGTAAAACACTAAGCTATAAGTGTTTCTGAAGACCCAGAATGATGTGACTATATCAGATAGGAAATGTTTTAGATAGTCCTTTAATCTATTTAATTCATCATAGCTAAAGAGAAGGTTTAAACCATGTACAGGATTATTTTTCCAATGGTATTGTTTGAATAAACAGATTCACACAGTCACAGCTAAGCCCATTACTTGCCCTATCTTGCCCAAATTAGCCCAATCATCAGCCCCTCAAGAAATTTCAGCTCTCATTTCTTTCTCAGAAGTAGAAGCAGAATCAAGGTTTTTGGATTTTGGCTCAGCATAAACAAATCTGCATTTCATCGGTGTTTGCTGTAAGCCAGAGACTCTTCTATTTCCTAATTTACCAAAACTCATATGAATGGACTGTGCTGGTTTGAAATGATGTATAAACCCTAGAAAAGCCTTGTTTTAATCCTAATCCCATTTTGTAAAGGCAGCCATTTCTTCTAATCCCTATTCAGCATTGTATGTTTGAAACTGTAATTATATCATCTCCCTGGAGATGTGATTTGATCAAATTGTTAATTTGGATTAGTTTGAGGCATATCTCAACCCATTTGGGTGAGTCTTGATTAGTTTATGAAGTCCTATAAAAGAGGAAACATTTTGGAGAATGAGAGACTCAGAAAGAGAGCAGAGAATGCTGCAGCACCACGAAGCAGAGAGTCCATGAGCCCGTAACCTTTGGAGATGAAGAAGGAAAATACCTCCTGGGGAGCTTCATGAAACAGGAAGCCAAGAGAGAAAGCTAGCTGATGACGCCATGTTCACAATGTGCCCTTCCAGATGACAGAGTAGACCTGACTATGTTTGCCATGTGCCTTCTCACTTGAGAGAGAAACCCTGAACTTCATTGGCCTTCTTGAACCAAGTATTTTCCCCTGGATGCCTTAGCTTGGACATTTCTATAGACTTGTTTCAATTGGGACATTTTCTCGGCCTTGGAACTGTAAACTAGCATCTGATTAAATTCCCCTTTTTAAAAGCCATTCTAGAGTCTTGTCTGGGAGCAGCGGCAGCTGTGGAGGCCGGAGTTTCTCCCGCCCTCCATCCCGGGCCGGCTGAGAGTCTCGGAGAGGCAAGTTTCCCAAGCCGAGGTGGCCGGCGTCCCTCTTTTGCGGGCGGCTTCCTGGACCAGTGGGAAATTCCCCAGGCCGCGGTGGCCGGTGACCGATGCCCCTCCCCTGCAGGCGACTTCCTGGTCTGGTGGTGAATTCCCAGGGCCCGCTGCAGCCGGTGACCAGACACAGGGTACCCTCAAGCCGTGGCGGCTGACGCCCCCAACATGCATGGCCCCCCGAACCAACAGAGAGAATTGGATCGGAAATCCCCAGGCCACGGAGATCGGTGACCAGGGGGATCCCTTCCAAACATGTGAGACAAACGTGTGCCATGAGCGCCACCTACTGGGCAGGATAAGAAAAACAGAACCCAGAGATTTCACAGAAAATTCTTACAACCTTGTTGGGTCCGACACCCAGGGAAATCTGACTAAATGCCCAGACGCCAGCAGCAGAAGATAATGATCCACGCTCAGAAGATTGAGAATATGGCCCAGTCAAAGGAACAAACCAATAGTTCAAATGAGATACAAGAGCTGAGACAACTAATGCTGAATATACGAACGGAAATGGAAAACCTCTTCAAAAATAAAATCTATAAATTGAGGGAGGACATGAAGAAGACATGGGCTGAACATAAAGAAGAAATAGAAAAACTGAAAAAAAAAATCACAGAACTTATGGAAGTGAAGGACAAAGAAGAAAAAATGGAAAAAACAATGGATACCTACAATGGTAGATCTAAAGAGACAAGACAGAATTAGTTATTTGGAGGATGGAACATCTGAATTCCAAAAAGAAAGAGAAACTATCGGGAAAAGAATGGAAAAATTTGAACAGGGTATCAGGGAACTCAAGGACAATATGAACCGCACAAATATACGTGTTGTGGGTGTCCCAGAAGGAGAAGAGAAGGGAAAAGGAGGAGAAAAACTAATGGAAGAAATTATCACTGAAAATTTCCCAACTCTTATGAAAGACCTAAAATTACAGATCCAAGAAGTGCAGCGCACCCCAAAGAGATTAGACCCAAATAGGCGTTCTCCAAGACACTTACTAGTTAGAATGTCAGAGGTCAAAGAGAAAGAGAGGATCTTGAAAGCAGCAAGAGAAAAACAATCCATCACATACAAGGGAAACGCAATAAGACTATGTGTAGATTTCTCAGCAGAAACCATGGAAGCTAGAAGACAGTGGGATAATATATTTAAATTACTAAAAGAGAAAAACTGCCAACCAAGACTCCTATATCCAGCAAAATTGTCCTTCAAAAATGAGGGAGAAATTAAAACATTCTCAGACAAAAAGTCACTGAGAGAATTTGTGACCAAGAGACCAGCTCTGCAAGAAAAACTAAAGGGAGCACTAGAGTCAGAACCAAAAAGACAGAAGAGAGAGGTATGGAGAAGAGTGTAGAAAGAAGGAAAATCAGATATGATATATATAATACAAAAGGCAAAATGGTAGAGGAAAATATTATTCAAACAGTAATAACACTAAATGTTAATGGACTGAATTCCCCAATCAAAAGACATAGATTGGCAGAATGGATTAAAAAACAGGATCCTTCTATATGCTGTCTACAGGAAACACATCTTAGACCCAAAGATAAACATAGGTTGAAAGTGAAAGGTTGGGAAAAGATATTTCATGCAAATAACAACCAGAAAAGAGCAGGAGTGGCTATACTAATATCCAACAAGTTAGCCTTCAAATGTAAAACAGTTAAAAGAGACAAAGAAGGACACTATATACTAATAAAAGGAACAATTAAACAAGAAGACATAACAATCATAAATATTTACGCACCGAACCAGAATGCCCCAAAATATGTGAGGAATACACTGCAAATACTGAAAAGGGAAATAGACTCATATACCATAATAGTTGGAGACTTCAATTCACCACTCTTAACAATGGACAGAACATCTAGACAGAGGATCAATAAAGAAATAGAAAATCTGAATATTACTATAAATGAGCTAGACTTAACAGACATTCATAGGACATTACACCCCACAACAGCAGGACACACCTTTTTCTCAAGTGCTCATGGATCATTCTCAAAGATAGACCATATGCTGGTCACAAAGCAAGTCTTAACAAATTTAAAAAGATTGAAATCATACACAACACTTTCTCGGATCATAAAGGAATGAAGTTGGAAATCAATAATAGGCGGAGTGCCAGAAAATTCACAAATACGTGGAGGCTCAACAACAACTCCTAAACAACGAGTGGGTCAAAGAAGAAATTGCTAGAGAAATTAGCAAATACCTCGAGGCGAATAAAATGAAAATACAACATATCAAAACTTATGGGACACAGCAAAGGCAGTGCTAAGAGGGAAATTTATTGCCCTAAATGCCTATATCAGAAAAGAAGAAAAGGCAAAAATGCAGGAAATAACTGTCCACTTGGAAAAACTAGAGAAAGAACAGCAAACTAATCTGAAAGCAAGCAAAAGGAAAGAAATAACAAAGATTAGAGCAGAAATAAATGAAATTGAAAACATGAAAACAACAGAGAAAATCAATAAGACCAGAAGTTGGTTCTATGAGAAAATCAATAAGATTGATGGGCCCTTATCAAGATTGACAAAAAGAAGAAGAGAGAGGATGCAAATAAATAAGATCAGAAATGGAAGAGGAGACATAACTACTGACCTCACAGAAATAAAGGAGATAATAACAGGATACTATGAACAACTTTACACTAATAAATACAACAATTTAGAGGAAATGGACGGGTTCCTGGAAAGACATGAACAACCAACTTTGACTCAAGAAGACATAGATGACCTCAACAAACCAATCACAAGTAAAGAAATTGAATTAGTCATTCAAAAGCTTCCTAAAAAGAAAAGTCCAGGACCAGACGGCTTCACATGTGAATTCTATCAAACATTCCAGAAAGAATTAGTACCAACTCTCCTCAAACTCTTCAAAAAAATTGAAGTGGCGGGAAAACTACCTAATTCATTCTATGAAGCCAACATCACCCTCATACCAAAACCAGGCAAAGATATTACAAAAAAAGAAAACTACAGGCCAATCTCTCTAATGAATATAGATGCAAAAATCCTCAATAAAATTCTGGCAAATCATATCCAACAACACATTAAAAGAATTATACATCATGACCAAGTAGGATTCATCCCAGGTATGCAAGGATGGTTCAACATAAGAAAATCAATTAATGTAATACACCATATCAACAAATCAAAGCAGAAAAATCACATGATCATCTCAACTGATGCAGAGAAGGCATTTGACAAGATTCAACATCCTTTCCTGTTGAAAACACTTCAAAAGATAGGAATACAAGGGAACTTCCTTAAAATGATAGAGGGAATATATGAAAAACCCATAGCTAATATCATCCTCAATGGGGAAAAATTGAAAACTTTCCCCCTAAGATCAGGAACAAGACAAGGATGTCCACTATCACCACTATTATTCAACATTGTGTTGGAGGTTCTAGACAGAGCAATTAGACAAGAAAAAGAAATACAAGGCATCAAAATTGGAAAGGAAGAAGTAAAACTATCACTGTTTGCAGACGATATGATACTATACGTCGAAAATCCAGAAAAATCCACAACAAAACTACTAGAACTAATAAATGAGTACAGCAAAGTAGCAGGTTACAAGATCAACATTCAAAAATCTGTAGCATTTCTATACACTAGCAATGAACAAGCTGAGGGGGAAATCAAGAAACGAATCCCATTTACAATTGCAACTAAAAGAATAAAATACCTAGGAATAAATTTAAGTAAAGAGACAAAAACCTATATAAAGAAAACTACAAAAAACTGTTAAAAGAAATCACAGAAGACCTAAATAGATGGAAGGGCATACCGTGTTCATGGATTGGAAGACTAAATATAGTTAAGATGTTAATCCTACCTAAATTGATTTACAGATTCAATGCAATACCAATCAAAATCCCAACAATTTATTTTTCAGAAATAGAAAAACCTATAAGCAAATTTATCTGGAAGGGCAGGGTGCCCCAAATTGCTAAAAACATCTTGAGGAAAAAAAACGAAGTGGGAGGTCTTGCACTGCCTGACTTTAAGGCATATTATGAAGCCACAGTGGTCAAAACAGCATGGTATTGGCATAAAGATAGATGTATCGACCAATGGAATCGAATAGAGTGCTCAGATATAGACCCTCTCATCTATGGACATTTGATCTTTGATAAGGCAGTCAAGCCAACTCACCTGGGACAGAACAGTCTCTTCAATAAATGGTGCCTAGAGAACTGGATATCCATATACAAAAGAATGAAAGAAGACCCATATCTCACACCCTACACAAAAGTTAACTCAAAATGGATCAAAGATCTAAACATTAAGTCTAAGACCATAAAACAGTTAGAGGAAAATGTAGGGAGATATCTTATGAATCTTACAATTGGAGGCAGTTTTATGGACTTTAAACCTAAAGCAAGAGCACTGAAGAACGAAATAAATAAATGGGAACTCCTCAAAATTAAACACTTTTGTGCATCAAAGAACTTCATCAAGAAAGTAGAAAGACAACCTACACAATGGGAATCAATATTTGGAAACGACATATCAGATAAAGGTCTAGTATCCAGAATTTATAAAGAGATTGTTCAACTCAACAACAAAAAGACAGCCAACCCAATTACAAAATGGGAAAAAGACTTGAATAGACACCTATCAGAAGAGGAAATACAAATGGCCAAAAGGCACATGAAGAGATGCTCAATGTCCCTAGCCATTAGAGAAACGCAAATCAAAACCACAATGAGATATCATCTCACACCCACCAGCATGGCCATTATCAACAAAACAGAAAATGACAAGTGCTGGAGAGGATGCGGAGAAAGAGGCACACTTATCCACTGTTGGTGGGAATGTCAAATGGTGCAACCACTGTGGAAGGCAGTTTGGCGGTTCCTCAAAAAGCTGAATATAGAATTGCCGTACAACCCAGCAATACCATTGCTGGGAATCTACTCAAAGGAATTAAGGGCAAAAACTCAAACGGACATTTGCACACCAATGTTTACAGCAGCGTTATTTACAATTGCAAAGAGATGGAAACAGTCAAAATGTCCATCAACAGACAAGTGGCTAAACAAACTGTGGTATATACATATGATGGAATATTATGCAGCTTTAAGACAGGATAAAATTATGAAGCATGTAATTACATGGATGGACCTAGACAACATTATGCTGAGTGAGTTAGCCAAAAACTAAAAGACAAATACTGTATGGTCCCAATGATGTGAATCGACATTCGAGAATAAACTTGGAATATGTAATTGGTAACAGAGTTCAGCAGGAGTTAGAAACAGGGTAAGATAATGGGTAATTGGAGCTGATGGGATACAGACTAGATGCAACAGGACTAGATACAAAAACTCAAAAATGGACAGCACAATAATACCTAATTGTAAAGTAATCATGTTAAAACACTGAATGAAGCTGCATCCGAGCTATAGGTTTTTGTTTTGTTTTGTTTTGTTTTGTTCTTACTATTATTACTTTTATTTTTTTTCTCTATATTAACATTCTATATCTTTTTCGGTTGTGTTGCTATTTCTTCTTAACCGATGCAAATGTACTAAGAAACGATGATCATGCATCTATGTGATGATGTTAAGAATTTCTGATTGCATATGTAGAATGGTATGATTTCTAAATGTTGGGTTAATTTCTTTTTTTTCCGTTAATTAATAAAAAAAAAAAGCCATTCTGTTTCTGGTATATTGCATTCTGGCAGCTAGCAAACTAGAACAAGGACTTATTATTGACATTTGATAGATGAGGAAAACAAGCCACAGAGAGCTTAAATAACTTTTCTCGATCCATTTCAGAGCACAATTCAAACCCAGACTGTCTACAGTGCCTAACTCTTAATTCCTATACTACATAGCTTCCCTTCTACAAATATACATCAACCAGCTTGCATTTACTTTACCTCCTTTTCTTTACCATACCCCAGTGTACTTCTCTTCTTGTCATAACTAACAAAAATTAATTAGAGAATCAAAGTATATGCACATGAAATTATTTAAAAAGGTATAGAATAAAATTAAATGTTAAAGTGTATAGCATTTATTGGAAGTGCTAAAGGAGTTCAAGGAAGGGGGAAATGTGTGTAAGGAATGTGTGTATAATGTTTAGAGCACTGCATGGATAACAGTTGAGGTTGGCATTTCAGGGCATATAGGATTCAAGCAGATAGTGAGAAATAAGAAATGTCCTTTAGATATTGAAAGTACAGAATAGCTTAGAAAGATACCCAGCATTCCTAGTATGTACAACTATCTGTGTTACTTGATAGTTGAATAACTACCAAAGGCAAAAACAAAAATAGAACATTTCAGGTTCTCTGGCCAAAAAAATTCCTGCACAGATTTTTCAGGATTAGTAAGCATGAAAATGAGAACTGTGAAAAATTATATGTTTGGTAGGTATGTTAAGGGCTAGATTACAAAGAATTCTATTAGCTTGAAGTAAAATATTGGATTTGATAGAGGTGGGCATAGTTCAAAATATGGATTCTTAATAGAAAAGAGCTATGTTTTTGAAAATTAATCTACAATAAAATCCATTTTACTTAGTTGCAAAACAAACAAGGGAAAAATGTCTAGACTTACAAGTATAACTAGTTTCTCAACAGGAGGATTTACCAGTTTATATACTGGCGAGGTTACTTATAGCAAAATAAATGAGGTATAGTCAGTGTGGCAATTTTTCTAAGGCTAGTATGCTATTTTCTTTTAAGAAAAAAGCTATTTATAACATTAGATTAAAAAGATTATTATATATTATAAATATGTAAATACATTAGACAATAATATTATATATTATAAATATATAAAACTATAATAGTTAACAATTTCTATGGTAATAACAATTAAATAATTTGCTTAACATAGATATCTGCTTAATTTGCATTCCATATTGGCAAAAAAAGATTATTTTTAGTTAATGGCAAAATATCATAGGAAAGCTTCTTACCATTCTTGGTAAATAAATATGACAGAATCTCAATTTCATGAAGGCAAGATACAGTCTATTTTATTTCATTTGCATAAAATTTTCAGCCTGTCTTGATAATCCACTTTGCTTTGCACTCTTATGGTAGTTGATCCATAAATAAACATCTTTAACATCATTTCTTATCTGTATCAGCTAATGACTAGTTCAATACTCTTAATTATCAAAGTATTGATATTAAAGGTCTTAATCAAAGTTAAAGGTTCAATCAAATTTTCTCAATATATGTCATTATGATTTATGACCTATGGATCACTTTTAATTTTAATTATAACCAAAACTGACTGAATGTGCTTTTCTGTATATAATTTATATTTCCCCATGCTGCTTATTGCAGAAATTAATGTTTTGTTTGGCGAAGTGCTAAAAATATATGTGTATATATGTGTATGTGTATACATCTGTGTCGTTATATACAAGTGCATATACAAATGTGTGTGTATTGTGTGTGCGATTATATTACTTGCTGGGTTTTTCACTGGGGTAGCATCAAATTAACAAAATTGACTTTTCTGACCCATGAACTACATATCTCCCATTTTTTCATTGTTTAATTCTTGAGACTTTTTGTAGTTTATAGCACACAAATCTTTCACATTGTTTGTCAGATTTATCCCCAAGAATTTCATATTTTTGAAGGTTTAATAAATGCCATTTTAATTTCTTCTTCTAAATATTTATTGCCCTTTTCTACAAATATGATTCTTATATGCTACAACTTGTGAAATTCATTTCTTAGCTCATGTAGCTTTTTTATAGATTCCATTTGATTTTCTACATAAGTGGCCATGTCATTTTTGGATAAAAATAAGTTTACTCCTCCCTTACCATTTGAATGCCTTTATTTTTTCTTAACTTCAGTAGAAATGTTGAATAGACATGGTAAGAGTAGATACTGTCACCTTGCTCCTGATCTTCAGGAGAAAAAAAAAAAAAGTCTTTCAACATTAAGTGTGCTGTTGGCTTAGGTTTGCATAAATGTTTTTGTTGGGTTGAGGAAATTGCTTCCTATTCCTAATTTACTAAGAGATTTTATGTACAAATTAATGGTGTATTTTTATCATATTGTGCCTGATTGCAGCTGCTTAAGAGATGTTCCTTAGAAAGTAAACTAATTGAAGGCCATTACTTGAAACAGTTACTTGAAGAGTTGGGGACATCAGGAGACCGTCAATGTTAATTTAAAAATAAGGCAAGTGATTTTGAGCGGTTTTGCCTGGCTTTTGGTGTAGTCAGCAGGTATTGCCTTCCTGCTGACTTGCTGTTTCTTCAAAGAGTCAATGCTGAGTTTGAAATGATTGAAGAATTAATGGTTCAATGGATTAGAAGTGGTAACATTTTACTGTGAACTTATGAGCTCAAGGCCAAGATAGAAATTTTTCTGAATGAGAAGAACATTATTATTGATCACTGAATGTTTTGGAAATTAGCTTTTCTGCAGACTTAAACATGTTTGTTAACAAATTCAACCTAAATTTAGAAGGCAAAATAGAATCTATATGCAAAAGTTATACTGCCATGAAGTCATTTCAAAGACAACTAATGTTGCTGGAATCACAAGTAATCACAAGCTGTTTTATACACTTTACATGCTGTCAAAAGATAAAGCAAGAAGTGAGAGCTCCATTCCACTTTGCAACAGTTTTGCAGCAGATATATTTTCCAAGCACAAACTACAGTTCCAGCAGCAATTTTAGGACCTTGATGCAAATGCAAAGGAAATTTCTCCTACTTAAAAATCCATTTAACTGTGCAATTGAAGTGCTTTCATCTAACCTTCATTTGGAAGAAATTAATACACAATGTACTGAATGACATGTCAAAATACAAATATCAAGGGAAAAATCTAATACAAGGATCAATAGACTTTTTCTGTAAAGAGTAAGATAATGCTGTTGGTTTTGCAGGTATCATATGGTCTGTATAAAGCCTTCTTTTCTTTTTCTTTTGTTTTCTTTTTTTACAAATATTTAAAAATGTGAAAAAAAATTAGCTTGGGTCTATACAGCAGGCACTGGTCTCAACTGGGCCACAGACTCCTAATAGAATTTTATAAATGCTTTTTAGATAGCAAATATACTAAATTAAAATATCATGTTCATAAAAAATATATATCATGTTTGTCTTTTTGGTTAGATTGAGAAAAACTAGCATTCTCCATCAAAGAACAAATGGGAAAACTATAGGCTGATGAAGGTTATAAGCAAAGGATGGGAGGATGTGAAACGATAAAATCACACTGTCTAACATTATTAATAGTTGACTGTGTGCAGGCACATTTGAAGTTTCTTAAAAGGAAAACACATTCTTTCTGAATTTATTATTCGCCTTTGTATCTCAGCTCTTCACACTAACACACTTTGTGTTATATGACTAGGGAAAATGGAACTTACTCTCTTGTGCATAAGTGAAACATGGAATAGCAATAATATGTTGTGACTACTATAGTTAGGGAAATATTCTGCATTATTCTAATAAGTATTGTGTTTCAACAGCTGATATGCCAAAGGGTTTAAGGGTTATTTTATTAGATTCTAATTTTTTTCTTCCATGTAAAATTATTAAAATTACTACAAATGGATATCTTTCAAAAACCTAACACAAGAAGGAATACATTGATGTTTTAGTAATTCTCAACAGCTATAGAATCTATCAAGCACTTGTTATATGATTTTTCATTTGATGGAAGCCAATTTACATTCTTTCTATAACTGAATAGTAGACTTAGTTTGTCAAGTGATGTTCATCATTCTGGTTATCCTAAAAATATCTAAAATTATTGGCAAAATTTCATGTCTTTATGCATATTGATATGATACAATGTCTATAGTTTTATCAGTTATTTAAAAAAGGAGCTGGATCCCAAAATAATTAGCACAGTTCTGATCTAATTCCCTCATTTTTGAGTAAAGGCTGAGAAGTAAAAGGACTAGTACTTTTGACATAGTGAGCTGGGACTCAAACTCCATTCTTTTGATTCTTAATTCAGCTCCCGCTTCCATTATATCATTACCTCTCTACAATATTTTGCAAGCATTACATTCTTTCATTATATTAATTAATCTAGTAGTGCATTATCAAAATGCCAAATAAGGATAGAAGGCTAGTCTCTCTTCAGTACTAACATATGCCTTGTATGTTAACTTACTTAGGATCTGAAAAATTATTTTTTTTTTTACTTTTCAATCTAATTAATAGTTAAAATTGTTAGGGGTAAAATAAACATGTGCTTCCTACATGTTTGATTGGATGCTTGACAGGCTTTGGTAATTGAAAATAATTGAATTGTTAAGTTACATGTACCAAAAGTAAGTCTGTTTTAATGTTAGTCACATTAGAACTTGATGAGTGTGTATTAGCTGTCCACCTTTATGCTTAAGGTATTGTCTTAATGCAAATAGCAAGCCCTTATATCAAAATAATAGTTCAGTATATTTTAACCATATCGTATATAAAACATGTATATGGTTAAAGTCCAAACTTTTGGAAAACCTTGTTATTTCCATGTCTTTTAAAGTCTCCAACATCCAGAGTTCTTAACAGTTAGACATATTTGAACTTGCCCAGTCTATACTGCTAGCAGCTATACCTATCCGTGTCACAAAATTTTTGACAAAGGGTAATGCATTCTTATTTGAATTACCTGTCTTGAGAAATTTTGATAAGCAAAGGCAATGGCTTATCTCTTTCCAAATATTAATTATCATATAAAGGAAGATACAGAATTAACAAAAGTAACCTGGATGTCTGGATCTTCACTGTGAGAACCTGAAATATCAACCTTTGAAGATGATTTAGGTGCATAGTTGCCCAATAGTCGCCCAACTGCATTGGACATTTCATGTGCATCTGGAAAGGAAGACTGCAATTCGGCGAATAATTGTAAAAATATGTTCATCCTAAATGACATTTCGAGGTATCTGCTATAACCAAATGTGATGTGAAGGACCCAAATACTAACAATATCGTGCTTTGTAGTCCACATTTATAATTAAATGAAATACTAAATTTTAATGTCAGGTTAGTGAAAATAAAATTATAAAATCTTTCCCATCCAGTTTAGAAGTCTTTGGATTCTCTCCATAAAATCCAGGTTAAGGAACCCAGGTGGTTCTGTTAAAGTATCTGAAATATTTCTATTATGTATAATATAATTTCTGAAAAAAGCAAGATACAGATTTTCTACTTTCTCTTTACTCATGCATTGTGAATACAATATGAGCCTAAACAGGTAGAAAGATTTTCTGCCAAAGAAAGTTGAGGAAAAGAATAGTCAGACTTATCAATAAATAGTAGTTAGCAGAAAGATGATGTACTGAATTATGAGATAAAAATATAATCCTTAATGGCTTCTAATGGTTGGAAACAGGTTATTGATATGGGACTTTCAAGGGAGGAAACATTTTCATCTAATGTGGTTAGTTTAAATGAGAGAGGTTAAGAATGATCAATAATAAGATTTCCTTAAATTAATATTCAAACTCTTATAATATATCCTCAGTTTTGTCCTGTTTATGAAGAACATGTCAAAATAAATTTTTGGTTTGGGATATCTTACATTGAAAAGGGATCAACAGAAAGTAATAAAAATTTCAAAATAAAAATAGCCAAACATTCATAAGCAACATTTCAAAAATAAATTCAAAAGTAATATATATATTTCAGAAAGTGTTTAGAAAAACCTAAGGGATACTTTATAGAGAATAATTACTTTGCTTAAATGCAAAATCTTTATCATGCTTTTCTCACAACTTTAAGTGAAACTAATCTTTTATCTAACTCATTCTATTTCTATTTAAATTTTCAGGATGATCTAGTATATAATCTGCTATTGTTGGGAAAGAATATTCTATAGTCTGCAATGATTTTCCAGTAATTAATTTAGAAAATACAGCTTTTACCTGTCCTTGAAGGGGATGTTTCTAATGGAACTTGTATGGTCAGCTTATTCAAATGCTATAATTACATGGAACCATGAATAAGGAGTGAGATCTTGGTTTGCACAGATTGGTGTGAGGTCTTAATACATCCCAGAGTAATCTGGGCAGAAGATTAACAAGTACTGGAAGGGGTTGTTTCAATTCAACTCAACTTGTCCCCTCCACTGCCCCCATTAATAAGAAATTTACATTTTAATACAATAATTCAGTTTTAAAAAATCAGTTGAAAGTTTCTTGCCAGGAACTAGATAAAGCAAACAGTTCATGGATTTAATTATAGTAATTACAACCCACAATGCTAAAAGATTAAATCCCTTAGAACTATTTTCACTAATAATCATAAATGACTTTCCCCTTCTCTCTTCTCCCACTTAATCCTGGGCAGGATCAATTATGAAATACTATTGGTTTCTTGTTCCACCACCTGCTCCCCATTCTTTCCAGAGGTTTTCAAGGATTTGTAAGTTTCCCACTTCTCATTTTTGTATTAATTTTTTTTTTTGCCATTTCTCTGCATCTGTAATTAAATATATTTCTAACTTAAAGATCTCTCAGGTGGCCACTCAAGGACATACTTTTTTAACAAAAAGTGTTTAAAATAATCTGTTATTTATTTTAATTTTATTATCTGCATGCTTATAAAATAATTATGCACTTACCCTGAATTATTTTTAACACTAAATCAAAATATTCAATTAACACACTGGTTAAATATTCACAGGGAAGAATTAGGTTACACACTTTCATCCTTAACTATTATTATAAATTGTCTTTGTTAATAAAACTAATTAAGCTTAAGACTAATGAAACCCAGAAAAAGAGCAATTTATTTAAATTCAATTATATATAATATTCAATGGCCTGTTTTACCTGAGCAAGAAGTTAAATCTTTTATAAAGGAGTCATTATTGCAAACAATCAGAATCATCATTACATAGACCCATATCTTTCATTTTAGCAAAGAAAAGTATTTATTCTACACAAGAATTGTATATTAGTATAATCAGTTGAGCAAGAGCATAAAATTGTCAGATGGCTAAGTAATCATACCTATTGATACTAAACACAATATGATAGAAAGAATGGTGGACGGCAAGTCCAGAAAGCTCCTTTTAGTCATGATTTCAGGAAAAAAAATAATGTTTGACCTTGAACAAGACTCTGATTTTCTGTTGTCTCAGTTTCCTTATACATAAAATAGATGTCTGCTCTATCTGCCTCACAGGTTGGTTGTTGTTAAATAACAATTCCCATTTTCAACCTGGACCTTACCTCTGCAGTTTGAAGTAAGCACTGCTGGAAGGCTTTCTTGCAGTACTAGGTAGTTGGGCAGTCCTCAAATAAATACGCTTCTCTGTTTTCTCAAAACTACCGTACAACTTACCTTCTGCATTAAATACTTTTTTCAGGTAAGATATCATCTTATTTCTTCTCTACCTGTGAGCTGTCACTTAAGTCAATGACAGAACAATATTAGAGGGGTAAATCCAATCAGGCTGGGTGATAAGCCAACCTATCAATCTAATTGTTGGAAGTAACTTATCCCCATAACATAAAAAAAAACAACAGTATTCACTAATGGATATTGAAAATGACTTTCTCTTGGCTCATAAAATTTGACTCGGTTTCTCAACGAAATAAATATATTTTCGGTTTAAAACATGATGAAATATATGGTAGACTTCAGACTTAGGAATAGTTAAAAGTTTTCATTATCAATAAATAGTATACTGAAATATCATTTTTATAAATTCATACGTTTTATTGTATAGAAATACAAACATTCATTTCACTAGACCTGTATTTTGCAACTTTTGGGCTTATAAATGCATAATATTTTATTATATGAATGTACAAACATTCATTTCACCAGGTCTATATTTTGTAACTTTCAACTTGTTTCATGTCTTTCCTTTTATAAATGGATCTTTCAATTAATGTTCTTATAGCTAAATCTTTGCACAGTACTTTAATGAAATCACAAGTTATAGATGTAGAAATATAAGTTATACATTCAGGAGTTTTTAAACACATGCACACACACTCATTATCTGATATACTTGAAGATGGATTATCACAATTTACATTGCCAACCATATACCAGAGTCTGTTTTCCCATGGACTTGCCAAGTCTGCATATTTTATATAACTTATTTGTATAAAACTATGTATATAAACCTACATGGAATAGGCATATACATTGAATTTATAATATGTGATTGTGTGTAGAGAGAGAAAAAGAAATTTTGCAGAAACAGTGTCAGGTGGTTTCTATCAGATACTACATGGTAGCTCTCAGTGTAAAGAGAAATAAACTATAGTTTAGGATGGTATACAAAATGGGATTCCCATACTCTAGAATTTGAGCAAAATAATGCACATGTCAACAGTACAACGGAAGGAAATTCTTTAATAATATTTATACTGATTTATCTCAATGAATGTGGTAGATATCTTTGTTATATTCATATGTACTCTGCCACAAAAAGACCTCCAAGTATTTATCAATGGGTACCCTTGTTCTTGGGGGTTCCATTGGATTTGTCCAGTGGGGAGAAGGTCAGAATGAGTGCCATCAGAATTTGTTTTCTCCTGACTCTGTCCTCTGAAATCCCATTAGGCTGGTGTGGTAGTTAGATTCAGGTGTCAACTTGGCCAGATGAACGTGCCTTGTTCTGTTGCTGTGGACATGAGCCAATAGTAGGTGAACCTCATCTGTTGCTAATTACATCTGCAGTCAGCTAGGAGGTGTGCCTGCTGCAATGAATGAAGTTTGACTTAAATGGCTGGTGCTTAAATGAGAGAGCACAACATAGCCCAGCCCAAGCAGCTTGGCTTACCTCATCTCAGCATTTGCAGCTCAGCCCAGGCCTTTGGAGGTGCAGAAAGGAATCACCTTGGGGAAAGTTTTCAGAACCCAGAGACCTGGAGAGAAGGCCAGCAGAGACAATCTTGTGGTTTCCCATGTAAGAAAGAACCTCAGTGGAAAGTTAGCTGCCTTTCCTCTGAAGAACTAACAAAATAAATCCCCTTCTATTAAAAGCCAATCCATCTCTGGTGTGTTGCATTCCAGCAGCTAGCAAACTAAACAGCTGGCTTCATCCCTCAAGTAAAATTCATATCATTACTCAGGTTGAATCTCTTTACATGACTTTCACATTACAATTTCTAACAACTACTTGACTTTCTTGTCCCATTTGCCTATCAGTGGTAACAGCCATAGGACATTACCCTACGACACGTAGTTTCCTTAATGTCTGTCCACAAATTTTTTAAATAATCCATTCATTAAACTTTCCTCCCATTACTCCAATTTGAGCAAGCATTGCTTTCCCTTGGGAAACTGACAGACCCTAAGGAACTTAGGTTTCTGAGTGTACTGGTTTGAATCTTGATTTATCCCAGAAAAGCCATGTCCTTTAATCCTCATTCAATATTGCTGGATGGGAGTTTTTTTATTGTTTCTATGGAGAGGTGACCAACACAATTGTGGGTGGTGACTTTGAATTAGTTGGTTTCCATGGAGGTGAGTCTCCATCCATTCAAAGTGGGGCTGCTTCTAGAGAGAGCAACAGAGCCAAGAGAACCACAAGAGCCCACTCAGCCAGAGACATTTGACTATGAAGAAGGAAAACGTCCCTGGGGTTGCTTCATGAAACAAGAAGCCTGGAGAGAAAGCTAGCAGATGTTGCCATGTTCGCCAAGGGCCTTTCCAGTTGAGAGAACTTCATAGGCCTTTCTTGTGTGAAGGTAACCTCTTGTTGGTGACTGAATTTGAATATTTTTATAAACTTGCTTTAATTGAGACATTTTCATGACCTTAGAATTGTAAACTAGCAACTTAATAAATTCCCCCTTATAAAAGCTGTTCTGTTTCTGGTATATTGCATTCTGGCAGCTAGCAAACTAGAACACTGTGCCTTGCATATGCCACACATAATAAAGGAAATATCCTGAAGAAAGTGTTTCAACTTTACAAACTGGAGCTGGAAATAAAATTGATGCCATCACTCTTGTATTTTATTTTAACATCTTATTACAGTTTTTTGTGTGCTCAGATATAACTAATAGAATATTAACAATATTTTGAATTTGGATGGTGCATAACCAATGCTACACTAAAAAAATAGTATTTCATACTTAAAAAGTGTTGAATAAAAGCTAATTTTGCATTTGCATCTTCCTTAAATTAACTTTTAAATTTTGAGATAACTGTAGATTAAGTTGTAGTTCTAGGAAATAATACAGACAGATTCAATATACTCTTTATCCAATGTTCTACAATGATAAAATCTTGCAAAACCATAGTACATCATACACAGTATATTGATATTGATGCACTCTACATATAAGAACATTTCTGTCATGAAAAGGATCCGTTATGTTGTCCCTTTATGGCCACACTCATCTCACTATTGTTTCCATCATCTCTTAGTCTTTGTGATATTTTTGTATAAATTTTAGAATAATCTACAAAATATCTTGATGGGATTTTAATAAGAGCTGTGTTAAATTTGTATCTGTACTATGTGAGAATTCACTACCACATTGAGTCTTCCAACCTCTGAACATATTGTTTTTCAATTTATTTAGATTTTCTTTCACTTCTTTCATTAGCTTTAAGTAGTTTTCAGTACAAAAATCTCACATATGTTTTATCAAAATATACACGTAAATATTTCATTTTTAGTCACTGTAAATGGCATTGTTTTTAATTTCAGTGTTCACATGTTCAATGCTAGAATATAGAAATAACAATTTACTTTTGTATTTTTATCTTGATCCTGTGAACTTCCTAACTTATTTATTCTAAAGAGTTTGGCTTTTTGTTTGTTTTTCCTAGATGCTTTGGGATTGACTAGGTAGAAAATTCTGTCATCTACAAATAAGTACCTTTTTCTCCTTTCCTATTTGTATGACTTTTCTTTCTTTCTTTTTTTTTTCGTCTTACTACACTAGCTAGGAGTCACAGAGCTATGTTGAATATCAAAGGTGATATCACACATCTTACCATGTTCCAGAAATTAAAGGAAAAGCAAAAGTATTTTGTCTTTCAGAACTAAGAATAAGATGGGCTGTAGTTTTGCTTTTTGTTTGTTTGATAGCTGCTCTTTATCAAATTGAGGAAATATTTTAGCATTGAACATGTAGACAGTTATTTTCTGATATATTGTTTTAGTAGCATATTATTTAGTAGATAATTTTGAAATATACTAGCACAATTAATCCATTTATTATAAAAATGATATTTTAACAGTTGTGCCTGTTTGAAACTGTTGTGTACCCTAGAAAACCCATGTTCTTCTATTGTGATTGAATAGTGTTGGTTGGGACATTTTTGATTAAGTTGTTTCCATGAAGATTTGATGCACCCAATTGTGGGTGGGACCTTTTAAGTAAGTGATTTCTGTGAAAATGTATCTCCACCCATTCAATGATTGAATACTGGAACGCTTTAAGACGGAATCATTTTGGAAAAAGCTTCAGAGCTGACAGAGACAGAGACAGAGACATTTGGAGATGCAGAAAGAAAATGACCCCAGGGAAGCTGTTTGAAACCAAAAACCAGAGGCCAGCCGTATGCCTTCTCAGCTGACAGAGGTGTTCCCCTAGACTTTCTTGAGTCAAGGTGTTTTTCCTGGATGCCTTAGTTTGGATATTTTTATGGCCTTAGAACTGTAAATTGTAACTTAATAAATTATTTTTATAAAAGCCAACCTATTTCTACTATATTACATTTCTGGCAGCATTAACAAACTAAAATAACAATATATCAGAAAATAGCTTTTTCAAATAGAAACTTGTATTGTGGGAACACCATTCTTAAAATTTTCATCATTTTATTTTTGAAAATGCTTTATCTTCATGTAAAATCTCCATAACCTACAAATATAGAAAATGAAAAAGAAAAAATTCCAATTTCCAAAATATGGTCACCAGCTTTTAATTAATTTATTAATAACATCTAAATTAGCCTTCTAATTAGATTGTTAGCACTGCAATTTAATTTCAAGTAAATCACTAGCCAAATTTTTTCTTTTTCTTTTTTTTTTTCTTTTTTTACATGGGCAGGCACCAGGAATCAAACCTGGGTCCTCTGGCATGGCAGGCGAGCATTCTTGCCTGCTGAGCCACCGTGGTCTGCCCACTAGCCAACTTTTGACAAAAGATTTTTTCAAAAAATATTTACTTTACTAGAGTGCGATTGAAAAATGGGTACCATGAATTATTAGGCACAAGCAAAAGTGCATTTCTTTCATTGAGATCTATGATATCTTTGTGTAGTATTGTTTTGTTTAGTTATAATAGTCACTAAAACCAAGTATAGGCTTCATTAAATTGGGGTATAAATCTTTGAATTGCTGTACCATGGGATATTAAACAAGATTTACAAAAACACGATGCATGTTATTATCAGGGGTTGAATTGTGTCCCCCATAAAAATGTCTCCCAACCCCTGGCCACATGAATATGATCTTATTTGAAAATAGGGCCTTTGGAGACATGATTAGTTAAGTTGAGGTTAAACTGGGTTAGGATAGAACCCTAATCCAATGTGACTTGTGCCCTTATAAAAAGAGGGAATTTGGACACAGACACAGATGGACGCAGGGGAGAAGTCCATGTGAAAATGGAGGCAGATGCATTTATAAGCCACGGATTGCCGAAACGTCCAGCATCTAGAAGAGGCAAGGAAGGATTCTGTTTTATAGGTTTTTAGAAGGAGTATGGTCCTTTGACACCTTGATTTCAGACTTTTAGCCTCCAGAACTATGAGAAAATAAATCTGTTATTCTGAGATGTCCAGCATGGATGAGACAGAGGTCACGTGCTCACTGCAGAGACATAGAAAAGCTGTCTCTGTGGGAATAGGCACCTAATGTCCTGCAAAGACTAAAGTGGTGCAAAGCTGGTTGAGTCTAGGATGGAAGGAGGCCTTGAGAAAGGTGTAACTTTTGACTGATCTGGTTCAGCCGGTACTGCCTCCTTCCCCTTCTTTAGTTATACTTTTGTTACTTTCTTTACATAGCAGCCCTATAAAATAAACAGTGCAGGACCTCTTGGGGTCTTTGAGTCTCCATCTGGGCTCAGTGTCCCACCTGGTCCCAGCTTTAACTTTATCTTTGTCTCTTGTGTTTATTTCTCAATTCCTGGTCACCTCCCCTGATTCCCACACTGAGCTGCACTGGTCGTGGCATCGAGCCATTCGGTCTGTTGTACTTTGTTATAGCAGTCTTGTAAAACTGATTCATATACAATGATATATAATCAATTAGTGAGTGCAAAAAGGATTTTTCAACCATAATAAATTAAGTAAATCCAAAACAATTTTATTTCATATCTAGCCCATTCATTTTAATTTCTATTTTTATATATGCTTTTATAATGTCTATTTTATTGTTATAGTGGCAGATTAGATAGATGATGATGATGATAGATAGATAGATAGATAGATAGATAGATAGATAGATAGATAGATAAAGATGGAGAGATAGATAGATTGAGACAGATAGATATATAAACAGACTTTATATGCGTTTGTACTTGCAAATGTGTTTAAAAAGTTTACCAGTAGAGATGCATGAGTAAAGTCATTAGAGACCTTTCTGTTGTAGACTCTATGACTACTATTTTACCAAATCACACAGATTAGGTATTGAAACAGTGATATACAGCCAGATAAACATATATGCTTTAGCAAAGATGCACTGTATAGGTTTACATCTGACCAGTAAAAAAATCAAGAATGTTCACACATAATATGTTACTTGCAGATTTTTTCAGTAAATCAGAAATAGTGACAATGTTAAGCCTACAGTCCCAAAAAGCAAAAATTTACTATAGTACAATGTCGACACCCCTATTTTAGTTTATCATCAACTGATTTTTCAAATACTGTGTGTAACTAACAAGAAACACCTATGGGCCATTGGTTTGCAAACCCTGGTTTATATGCCATCAATTATGAGAAAGACAAAGCACTGAGATACTCATGTTCATCCCCAAATTGAATCTATAGTTTGGAAATTGGGAACAAGTTTGGAAATTGGGGACAGAGGGAGGAAGAAGGAAATACAATCATTTCCTTACCTGCTTTAGCTATGTCTCTGTAACTAAACTAACTGCCAAAGCCATATAGAATATGCCATGTTTTTTCTATATGATTCCAAATTAACTCATCCATCTTTCAAGAGTTAGTGGTTTTAACTCAGTAAAGAGCATTTTGTACATGTTGTTCAATTCCTGTATTTTTAAAATGAGTTCTTACACATTTTTCACCCTTACCAAGGCATTCTTTTTTGGGGATTATTGAGAAAATAAATAGCTTCTGAAGGCACTCCTAATTTAGAGTTGGGTTTAGGATGGGCCTATTAAGGTCAGACCGAAATAGAATATAATTCCCTGAAGTTTTTTGTACAATCGCTACAATTTGAATGTATCATTTGCTGCCTAGAGAACAAACAGAGCTATCTAGACATAGAGTGAGAACATTTATTTACCTAGGGTGTGACAGGGTGACACAGCTGCTAGGTTATATAGTTTCTCTCCCATGAAGTTGACTGTAACACATTCAACTGGTTATCCAGAAGAAATATGGATGAAATACTAAATCTCTTCGAATGTAACCAGAGAAATTTAAGCCAATTGAAAGATTTAAGTCACACATCAGAGAATACTACTCTTCAACTTTAAAGACAATTTTCCTCATACTAACAGTGAGATTATTACATGTTAGTTAGACTTTAGAGACTTGCTAATTTCTTGAGGCATGGGATATTGAATAAAAAACAAAACAAGTTAAGGGGGAGGGGGGTGAGAGGGTGGCCCAGTGATGGAATTCTCGCCTGCCATGCGGGAGACCCGGGTTCGATCCCTGGCCCATGCACTTCCTCAAAAGACAATCAAGCAAACAAACAAACAAAAAACCAAACAAGCAAAAATTTAACAAAATGCTGCTGCAATAAGAAGATACTCACATGGAAAAAGAGGGAAATGTGGCCCCGCCATACAGCATACAAACAAAAAAAGTTAAAAGATAAAAAAGCAAAGCAGCAAAAGAGAGGAAAAAAGGGAACAGGATAGGTAAAAAGACAGAATGGAGTCACAAACTTCATCAAGTACATAATTTTATTGAGCATAACTTAATATTATACTGTAAAATTTAGGTGTGCCCCACTCCCCATGGTTGCTAATACTTGTCCATTTCACTTATTTACATTACCACTACCTTCCAGGCTTTTGAAGGCATTTTGTAGTGAGAGTCCTGACATAAACCAAGCTCAGGGCATTGGCTACTCAGAGCCTATTTAGAAGGGAAGCTAAACAGAACTTCCATATCTGTAACAGCTATTTTTAAGAATAAGGATTACAATGGTGTATTGCTATGGGAATGACTTAACCCAAAAAGGAACTCTTTAGGACTTGTTTCTTTGCTTGTTTTTATAAAATTAACAGTAATAATATTTAGTCTGAAAAGAACCTGGGGTGTACACTGTCTTTGTGAAACCAGCAATGGTTGGGAAAAAAAATTGATCAGGCTTGACATTTATCAAGAAGTTACTAATATTATATTATCTGTTATGCCAATAATCACACAATTTGAGGATCTGAACATGACATTTATTAAAGTACAAATTCAGGACATCTTACTGTAAACAGTTATAGGAAATTTAAGGTAATTCTACCACAGATGTCTTTAATAGATTCTGAAGATTCCCAGATTCCATATTATCAGTACATGTTTTCCGTAAAAATATGAGTCACTCTTCTTTTTTAATTTTTTATGGGAAGTCTGTTTAAAAAAAACATAAGTTTTTCTGTTTCCATTTAGCTTCCAAAAACCCGAGTTTCAATTTTAATAACTCTAAATCAATGAATTCAATAAAAAACTGCTGCAAATTTTTTACATTATCATGGTAAAATTCTCCCCAAATAATCGAAAGGTATAGTTAATTTGACTTTATTATCTGATCATTGTGGATTCCAAAGTGGGACAATAGTGCCAAAGGACATTACAAAAGATGACTTTATTTATGACACAAACTGAGTGTTGGTTTTTATCATGGAGTATGGATTAGTTGACCAAATTATTTTGTTCTCTAATCAGAGATGATTTTCTTTGGAGACACTTACTGCTTTTTTATTTATATGTATAATTGTTACATATATACACGTAAAAAAGAAGATACTTGTATTAATACTATACTATCTAAGACAACTATTTCTTGTATTTACAACCGAAGTTAAAAATGTTAGGACTTTGCTATGCCTTTTCTTGAAGGCAAATGACTATTGACACTGCAGATATACCTACGATGACTGTGCTGGTTTGAAAGGATGCATGCACCCTAGAAAAGCCATGTTTTAATCAAAATCGCATTTCATAAAGGTAGAATAATCCCTATTAAACACTGTATGTTTGAAACTGTAATCAGATCATCTCCCTGGAGATGTGATTTAATCAAGAGTGGTTGTTAAACTGGATTAGGAGACGACATGTTTCCACCCATTTGGGTGGGTCTTGAGAAGTTTCTGGAGTCCTATAAGAGAAGAAACATTTTGGAGAATGAGAGAGTCAGAGAGAGCAGAGAATACTGCAGCACCAAGAAGCAGAGAGTCCACAGCCAGTGATCTCTGGAGATGAAGAAGGAAAACACCTCCCGGGAAGCTTCATGAAATAGGAAGCCAGGAGAGAAAGCTAGCAAATGATGCCGTGTTCACCACGTGCCATTCCAGCCAAGAGAAAAAAATGTGACTGTGTTCTCCATGTGCCTTCTCACTTGAGAGAGAAACCCTGAACTTCATTGGCCTTCTTGAACCAAGGTATCTTTCCCTGGATGCCTCTGATTGGACATTTCTATAGACTTTTTCTAATTAGACATTTTCTCAGCCTTAGAACTTCCTCTTTTTAAAAGCCACTCTGTTTCTGGTATATTGCATTCCAGCAGCTAGCAAACTAGAACAATGACTAACTGTAATCAAAAGCTTAC
This sequence comes from Tamandua tetradactyla, assembly GCF_023851605.1. Taxonomy (NCBI): domain Eukaryota; kingdom Metazoa; phylum Chordata; class Mammalia; order Pilosa; family Myrmecophagidae; genus Tamandua; species Tamandua tetradactyla. The sequence goes on along the minus strand of NC_135347.1, from coordinate 30,636,019 downwards.
AAACAAATTATTTTGGAGCTATAGATATTATACATAAAATATTTTTGTAAAATATTTCAACCAAGACACAGTAAAGCTTACCATATGCATTTGTTGCTTAATATTCTGCTTGCAAAGTGAAATTATCTAGTCTATTTGAGCTCTGCATAAAAATACATCTCATAATTCCATAACTAATGTGATATAGTGAAAGGATTATGAATTTTGAAACTAGTGAAACATGAATATAATTGCAATATCATCTTTTTGGAGTTCTGATTTTTTAGATTAGATACTATGTCTATGTTAGAATCAATGTAAACAACATTAAATCAACAGTTTTGGGGGGAATATTAGGGGAAATAATGCATGTTTCAACTTGTAGAACAATGACTGACATAGTTAAACTTCAAAAAAAATTAACTGCTTTCCATATTACTTCATTTTCTTTTCCCATATTATGCATATAATTGTTTTCTTTCTTTGCTTTGTCTACACAGATGTCATTACCCATCATTTTTCAGAAATAATCAAGTTTTTTCTTTGAATAAATAATAAATCTTCATGATTAAATATTTCATGAAACAAAATGAAATGTTTCAGATTCATGTCATATAGTATTCGTGTTTCTGAAAACTGAAAGAATGCAGTTTGGATAAGGATTAAAATTAAGTGCTCAAATATTAAGCTACTTTGGTTTAAATTCCATCTCTAACACATACTAGTCATGACTTTGAGTTTCAAGCCCTTTATGGTCTAAATTTCCCTGTATATAAAATGGGGATAATAACAGCAGCTAATGACTTGAATTGTGAAGAACCAATGTGATAAGCCGTATAAACATTTCTCAGCACAGAATCTGCCAAAAAAGATCTAAATAAAGATGAATTCACATTACTGTTATTATTATTATGTGCCAGTTGTTATGCTTTTATGTTATCCATCATTGCTATCCATGATTATATTAGCAAACTAAGTCCCTGCCCTCGAGGAACTTATAGTTTTGTAAGTGATGTAGATTAGGAAACAAGTAAATGAAATACATTTTATATTTACTATGATGGGGGCAAATACAGGGAACAATAGAAGAGGCACGTATTCCAGTCTTGATGGTCAAGAAAAACATTTCATGTCTTGGTGAAGGATATGAAGTATGAATGGCACCTAACCAGGTCAGATGGAAGCCCATATATTTGCCCATAACTCTCTGTTTTCCTCACAACTGAAATATCCCTCCCAAAATAGGTTACTAGGATCCCCATTATGATCTGTCTGACCTTGATCCAATGGTCACAGTTGGGAATTCCTGATCCAATCTTGGAAGAGTCCCTTGCCCCAAATTTTGAGATTTGTCATCAGACAATACTATAAGGAAGTCTCTTTTCAATGGCTGAAACTGGCTGAAATGTAATGTGACATGACAATTGTATTTCCTGCCAAGTTTAGAAAGACAGTTTGTAAAGCAGAGAGCAGGTAATGTAAAAAATGAAGCTAAATCTTAGTGATACCTGATTCTTTGGTTAGTTTTTCCATTGACTTAGTAGCTTTCATGCCTTCTTAGAGTCTTGGTTTTAAAATTATTCCTTGAGTTCCATTTTCCAACAACTTCATTTTTTTCTACTTGGCTAAAGATAGTCAAGCTATTTTATTTTATTGGCAACCAAAACTCAGAGGAAAGATTATTGAAAATCGTCCAAGTTGAAGAAATAGTATCTGCCAAGATGTGTTTAGTGGAATTAGAAAAGTTAAGTTCAGATGGTCTCTAACCATAATTTAACATTTGAGGCCTGATTCTAACTACCACTCATACTTCTTTCTGTAAGGAATCATGTATTTCCATTTTTAGCTAAAAGGTGTGACTCTTTGGTCGCCCGTTAACACTTTTCTTACCTGTTTGTGCTGCTTTAGACAAATGACTTCCTGCTTTGAATCAAAGTCCTTTTGGTTAAATTTAATCTTACTCTCTGTCTCCCTCATTGTCCTATTTACAATTCCAGTGTAACCGCACTATCAATTTGAAATCTTTGCAGGCAGTTGTCTCTATGACACAATGGACACCACACATATTCACTGTGACACAAGTTGACAATTATATAGACCCTGTGATTATTTTACGAATATCTTTCTTCCTTTTTAAACTTTAAGCTTTGTGAGTGAGGGCACAGACCATGTCTTGTTGGCTCATTATAGTATGCTCAGAACCTAACACAAGGAACACTGCCTGGCATAAGGAAAAGAAGTAAAGAACAGTTATTGAGGCTGTGAGCAGAGGATTTAGGTCTTTGAGTTGCAAATAAAAGTTCTGGCACTTGTCTGGGTGATCTTAACATACTTGCTTCATTTTTCTATGCCACTGTATTCATATCTTTAAACTTAAAAGTAATAGTATTACCTACCTTAAGCTGTTTGAAAATTAAATACATGCAAATATTTAGATAGGTACTGCTAGGAACTCCTCAGCTTCATCAAAGGCTATGTTCCATATGGAAAGGAGCAATACAAGTTCTCAAAAGACCCTGAGAATACCTACACTTTTTTCAACTCAATCTAGCCTTATTCTAAGACTGTCTCTTGCCTTGATTGTCCCAAGAGAGTCTTATGATAAAATATATGTCCCTAAGAGGCAGAAAACTGTCAGTAGCATCTCAAAGTAAAATTGTGAGCCCAGAATGACACTTGCCAATAACAACCGGGGTCTCTCTCTCTTTTAATCCAGGAGTTTCACTTATCTGTATCTTTTTCACAGCATTTGTGAGAGAATCAGAGAAGAATTGCAATAGATAGGGACATGGAGTTTTCAGTTAGATAAATCAGCTAAGATAGATTCTATGCTGTTCACAAATACTGTCTTCCCTTGCTGAGGTAGAATTATATACGACCCCTCCCCCTAGAACTGCATGACGGTAAACTCAGATGTGTCCCTGTGACTTTATTTGGCAAAAAAAAATATGATAGAAAAATGATGTGTGTCACTTCCTAGCAAAAGCGTAAGAACCAACACTGGGCTCACAACTTTTTTTCATCTTTTTTCTGTGACCTAAATATTCCAAGCTGTTGATACACCACACTGAAGAAGACAATTTAATGCTGCTGATGTAAGCCTTTATAATTTTGAAATGTTTATGCTGCTTTTTCTACAACATATTGTATTCTATACTGACTGATACACCTGGACACGAATCCTGCCTCATTGCCCACTGCTTTTGTGTTCTTGATCAAGTTACTTAAACTCTCTGGTTCTCAGTTTCTATATCTAGATATGGGAATACAAATTCTGCAATGAATATAATTAGTAACACTGTGAACTCTTCCTATCTACTTCCCCCATTCCTTCCTGTATGGAAGAGGGTACAAAAACTAAAAACAACATTTTCTAAACTTCTTTACAAGTAGAGTTTTGGATGAAAAAAAGGGTAATATAAATTAAATACACTTCTACAGGATTTGAAAGGCAGAAATGTAGCAGAGGCCACCTTCAAGCTGCTTGGGTACCTTCTGCTGGCAAGTGATGATGTAGAGCTGTCCACGTTGTCTCCACATTGTGGTTGTTGAAGCAGCTGTAGTAGAGTAATAACTGCTTTGGTGATCAGATGCTGTTACATGCCTGTTCTAGTTTGCTAGCTGCCAGAATGCAATATACCAGAAATGGAACAGCTTTTAAAACGGGGAATTTAATAGGTTGCTAGTTTACAATTCTAAGGCCAAGGAAGTGTCCCAGTTAAAACAAGTCTATAAAAATGTCGAAATTAAAGCACTAACAAGAGGTTACCTCCACGTAAGAAAGACCAATGAAGTTCAGGGTCTCTCTCTCTCAACTGGAAAGGCACATGGGGAACATGGCAACATCTTCTAGCGTCCTCTCCAAGCCTCTTGCTTCATGAAGCTCCCCCAGGGGTGTTCTCCTTCATCTCCAGAGGTCGCTGGCTAGGGGACTTTGTGGTTTTCATGTCTCTGCTGCTCTCATCATTCTCTTGCTTTCTCAGAATCTCAAGCCTCCAAAATGCTTCCTCTTTTAAAAGATCCCAGTAAAGTAATCAAGACCCACCTGAGTGGGTGGAGTCACATCTCCTTTTATTCAAAAGTTCATAACCACAATTGGGTGAGCCACATCTCTGTGGAGATTACCTAATCAAGTTTCCAACCTACATAATTGAATAAGGATCAGGAGAAACGGCTGCCTCCACAAAATGGTATTAGGACCAAATCATGGCTTTTCTAGGGTACATAAATCCCTAAAATCAGCACAGAGCCATCCTGGAGTTTTTACTTCCAACATTCATATGTTTGAAAAACCTAATTCCTAATTTTTAATGTTTGTTTGCTTTTACTTTAAATATCTTTTTTTTTTTTTTTAACATGGGCAGACACCAGAAATCAAACCTGGGTCCTCTGGCATGGCAGGCAAGCATTCTTGCCTGCTGAGCCACCGTGGCCTGCCCATTAAATATCTGTTTTGATTTATGGCTTCTAGCCCAAATTCTGGCTGATTCCATTTTTATTTACATATTGTTAACATCGAACTATTATGCAACATGTAAGAAGTTGTTATTCCAATATAAAGTACATAATTTATTCAAAAATATTAGATGCTACCATTTTTACTTATAATCCTCTACTTTGCTGCTCAAACACCGAAAATGACATTGTCATTGAACTATGCCTGTGGTCCAGCCATTTATTTTCTCATTCAATTCATCTCTGTTGAACCCCCACTACTTATGTGATAGTATTCTAGGTGCTCAGGACAGACTAGCAAATGAGAAAAGCCAGATGTCTGCCCATCTATTTTAATGTTTTTATACCTTATGGGGGAAAGCAATTTCTCCAGGCCAGCTGCCAGTCAAACTTTTAGCAATTTTACTTGTCCCGTATACTCTGGGTTGGCTATCTACTGTCTCCTTTGGGGACTTCATAGATTTAATTCAGCTGATAGATTACAAACCCCCCACAGAAAACACCTTTGATAACTAGCAAAGGCAATAAACCTGTTTTATATGACATTAGTATCAATTTTTCCAGAAATCTTTACTGTGTGGATATTCCCAGCTGCAGCAAATATATGGAATAGAAAAAGAGGAATACCTTCAAAGCCAAATGATTTACCACTAAACTACTAAATCACTTAAATGGTCAACTTGGCACCATTAAATTTATTCATGATGATTCTATCCAATTAGAAAATGTGTTTACATGTAGTAAGAGACATACTTAGGATTTAATTGGAATTGATGATAGCACAGTAGTTGGTAAATTTAATGATGCCAACTGGTCATTTAGGTGACTCTATCATTAGTTATATAGGCTGATAAAATCCTTGTTTAAAAGGAGTATATTGCACCATTAATTATGGAACAGAACTGCTCATTTCATGAGGATAGATGTGAAACATATTGAAGCAACAAAGAGATCCATTATGCCAAATATGGGCTTTCAGTACATTCACAGAGGTGGGGATTCAAATATACTACCACATATGTAAAATGTACCAAAATAACAGTAGGTAAAAAGTGTATGGCTGAAAAAAGAAAGAGGTGTATGGCTAGAGTGATTGCATGATCACTTCAGTGAATGAAAAACAAAGACATTGAAATTTGAAAGATTATCATTCATAATTGATAACTGGAGGGCAATTTGTATGATTGATGTACATGACATCCCCAATTATCAAAGATGTAACTAAGTTAGTTACATTTAATAACCCAAA